>NW_027180373.1:0-279588 GCF_040956055.1 Brachionichthys hirsutus | reverse complement strand
GTAGCATTTCGGCCTTTTTCGGAGACGGTGCACCGTGCTGGCTTGTTTACGGGCTACGTCTGT
Organism: Brachionichthys hirsutus; assembly: GCF_040956055.1. Classification (NCBI taxonomy): domain Eukaryota; kingdom Metazoa; phylum Chordata; class Actinopteri; order Lophiiformes; family Brachionichthyidae; genus Brachionichthys; species Brachionichthys hirsutus. Next base: position 279,525 of record NW_027180373.1, on the reverse strand, counting down.
GTCTCCGTCCTGTTGTCTCTCCAGCATGCATAAAGTCATTCATTGCTTCACAACCATGGTGATGTAAATGGCAGAGGAAGAAAGTTACCTTGGGCACGTGAATATTATTAACAGGCACGGTATTTGCTTGACTGACTAAGCACGTTCTTTCTAGCGTGGCATAGAGAATATTAAATAGCTTTTTCTGAATGTTCCCCTTTTTTTCTCCAGTTTTTTTCTTCTTTCCATGCTGGTCACACTCACACGATCCCCGATGACTGTCCCTCTGTCTCCCCGATCCTCATCTCGCCATTCTCTTTAATCATCTACGGCTCTTACATTTTCCTTTCTCTCCCTCCCTCCTTTCCTGTTTCAGCAGCTTCTCCAACATCTGCCTGACAACAAGGCAGTCTCTCTAAAAAAAATAAAGATATAAAATTAAATAACAAGACCAGTGAGTGAGTGGTGAGAATGTACATGTTAGGTTGTACATTAGTATGTGAATGAATGAGTATACAGAAAGGTAGAGAAGGCACATAAATAGAGATACAAATTCATCCCATCGCTCACACAGATCAGTGATTGTGTGTGATGAGCGCTCGTGACGGGGGAGCAGGGGGTACCGTGTAAGACGACGCCTTCGGTGGCCTTTTTACCTGGCAACTGTTTCCCAACGAATGAGATCCATTGTGCATGCAGACAGCGAAACCGGTAAACAGGCGCAGATGGCTTGTTCTATCTCAATAAGAGGTACAACGTACCATGAAATTACATTTCATTTTACTCGGAATGCATTTCAGAGATAGTAATGGCTCGACCAGGAATCTTAAAGCGCAAAAAAGTGACAAAATTTAATCCCAGGAAAAGAATGGACCTCATAATTCCCTTGTGCACCCACTGTGTGTGTGTGTCAAAGTGATTAGGTGTGGGCTGGTTATTACGTCACCCCCCCCCCCAGCCTCCACTGAGGTATCGGCCTTCCAACCAATCAGGCAGATGCTGCCCCCTTCTGTCTCCTGGAGGGAACAGCAGCAACACCGCTCGCTTGAACGATGGCGAAATGCTGCGTGATTGATGAGTGTGTAAACACCGGTTATGCTCTGTTCTGCTGATCAATCAACAGTAATGGCTGAACCTGCCATTAAGATTGGTTGGTTTCATCTGGTAAAGTGATTGTCAAGTTGTGAAATGCCTGAAGGGACTGATTACCTCATCAAATGTGAAGTAAAGGGAACAGTGACTTCGTAATGCGGGCAGGTTTGAGTTACTGATGTTTATGAAAGTCTCATGATCACGTAACCACAGTTAAAGACAAAGGTACGAGCTTGTTTGCGTGTTTTTGTACCTCAGGTATGTCGAGAATACCAGCGGGGGAACTGCACACGTGGGGAGACTGACTGTCGCTTCGCCCACCCCGCAGACAGCACTATGATCGACACCAACGACAACACGGTCACTGTGTGCATGGACTACATTAAGGGCCGCTGCTCCAGGGAGAAGTGCAAGTACTTTCACCCTCTGGCTCACCTGCAGGCCAAGATCAAGGCCGCCCAACACCAAGTCAACCAGGCTGCGGCTGCTGCAGCCATGGTAGGTACCCGTCCAGACGGACTCCAATGCAAGCATTGTTATTGTTTCTTTTCCCCTTAAAAGACGAGAGCGAAGACGAGTAAATAGATTCTGCTTTGCAGCGATCATTAGGGACGCACTATATTCCTCCTCAGATAAGCACTGTGCGATCTGTGCACAATTAATAGGCAATAGAAATTGAATTTATAATTTTCATACATATTTTTCAACTCCAAGCTCTATAAGCCTGAATGCTAATTGGATTTAACCATTGCAAGGCCATGTGTTTGTGTAATGAGAGAGGGCGTGAGCCAGAGGGATCTCCTGTGCATAATTACCAGTCAGCTTGTTTACCTCAGACAAATTGGTTCAAAAAAAGATTTGAAAAATTGAACAGACTGAAGATTCAGAAATTGCAAGCTGTCTTTCAAAGGGATGCAGCAATGGTATCGAATATAGATCACAGAATAGTGCAATATTTTGTTGTTAGACAAGAATCCTGTGGAGGAAAAAAAAAACATGCAATGTTAAAGACTTGAAAAGCATTAAATGTGAAGCTACCAGGAATCCATTCACTTCCAGCGCTGTCAGATTCCAGAGAGTACGAGGTGTTAATGATGCAGAGGCTTGGACGAAGCCTTAAAGAAGACAGTACAAGGATATGGTCCCGTTCACTTTTAACTGTTATTCCGCTTCCTTTGCACTGTGGTAGAACAGCAGCTTCTCTTCCTGGGTTTCTATTTACCCGAGCTCACTCATACATTTGATTTACCGGTAAGCCTTAGAATTTGACCAGATCCAGCTACTTTAACTCATCTGCTGAATACATGAACCCTCCTCTCCTCTGATCTAGAACACATTGCAGCCAAACTAAAGTCTACCGGTCAATAATTATGACCGGTGGCTATAGCCATTAACGTGCATGCCCTAGTCTTGTAATCTGTTCTATATTGCATTCCAATGATTTGTGTTTTTGTTTGTTTTCTTTCACCAACCCACACTGCACTGCTGCCCCCCCCCCATGATGCACCGCCGCTTGCTGGTTTATGTTAATGCGCTTGAACCCCATTGGCCCATTGTCCATCATGTGCGCGCTGCCTGCTAATTAAGACTCAGTCGGCTGTCAAGTCACTGAAGCGACCCTTCGACGCAACTTTTGACCTGGTACTATGACCTTTCACCTTTTAGCTGGCACGTAGCTGTTTGTAGTGTAGTTCTAAAATATTGTCAACATTTAATAATCAGGAAACGCTCAGGGGTGATGGAATTGATTGCAGCCATAAGTTCTGCATCATAAAATGTTGTGAAATATTAGGAACACAAAATGAAAAACTTCAAACGTAAAACTTTCAGTGATCAATCCATCACCTAAAGTGAATCTCCAAAGTGATTACCAGGCATGGAAGTGTAGTAATTGACTGTGTACTATGTTTTGCTAGACTCTGCATGTGTTATGAATGTGTGCCATTTCCCATACTGCATGTGTACTTGTTGAATACATATTGCAGCAAACGTAACTCTGCTTATTGTGTACTATTTGCTGCCTTCGCTAACTGCATCGTTTCTGTTGATGTTTAAATCATACAAAAACTCACGATCAATATTGTTACAGAAAACTACTCACTACTCTAAAATGAACATGATAACTTGTTTAGGGTGGTTTTGTTGTAAGTCACAGTCAGCTCGTGCTGCTGCCTCGTCTTCCTCTGACAGAGAGAGCGCCGTGTTTTATAATTGATGCTTGGAGGGGCGGACTTCATGTTCTAATGGAATTCTTTCTTCTCTCTGTCCTGAATGTCACTACTTTGATTTTCTTTTCATTCCCATCCCTTTATTTTTTGGTGTTGCCCCCCCCCCCCCTCATCAGGGGATCCCTCCTGTATTGCCTCCTTTACCAAAGAGACCTGCACTTGAAAAAACCAACGGTGCCACCACTATGTTCAATGCTGGCATATTCCAGTACCAACAGGCACTGGCCAACATGCAGTTTCAGCAGCAGGCTGCCTTCTTCCCATCAGGTGAGACCTCAGCCTTATTTAGATGTGCCGTGATGCTCACGAACCATCCACCCATCAGTCAAAACTCAGGGCCGCAAAATCCCTTATGAAGTGTGTGATTGTGCACATGGAATAGCATCAGCTGTTCTTCTCAGACATGAGACTGATACCAATTAGTTGGTATTGTAAGGGATTTCTAACCCCTCTTCCGTAAACTGAAAGGGCTCCGGTGAGACATTCAGATCCTCATATCACGCCACTGCGGCAAAGTTTGAGGGTTTCAACGCAGGGCATTCAAGAAGCACTGCGTTGCCAACAGCTGTTGCCTTGCTGACAGGACAGGACCACCGGGGGCAAATCCCTGCTTCGATTTAACGGAGCAGAGGCAGCTGAACTATAAACCGGGGCGGGGCTGGCGAGCTCTGAAGACTTTCACGAATGAGCTTTTATAGCTTTGCTCCCTATGATGTGCAATATGTGTGCTCACACCAGTTTGTACTTACCCAGGTTAAATCCAATATGTTTGACTATCTTATACCTATGTTATTACATTTGTAATGAGTTGTTTTCATTTCTCACCCCCCCCCCCCCGCCCCCCTATTCACTCCACTCCATGTTGCAATGCATGATGGGCAGGCTCGATATTGTGCATGACGCCTGCAACAAGTGTTGGTAGGTGCCAGCTTTCCTTACTCATGTCACATTTAACTCAGAGCGGAACGCGAGCTCATTCTCTGTTTTGTGAGTTCAGATTTTGACATGAACTCTAAATGGTGGTGTGTAATTTCATCCGTGTGGGCAGAAACATGGGAATTGTACATTTTTGATTCTGCATTTAATTGTGTTTAGTTTCAATTGGAAACGGATGTTTCTCATTATACTCTGTAACAAAGCTTGCTTTGCCTCAGTTCTCGGCCACCCAATGCTTGTTGCAGTATGAACTCCCCTGTTTCATTTAATTTCCATCCTGAGTGCTCTGATGTATGACGCACTTTATTATACATATAGTCGTGTGGAGATAACTTGCAAATAGGTTTCATGTTGAGCTGTTTAAAAACTGCTTTAACCGACGCTTTCATGTTTCTCAGCTTTATTCAGAGATACTTACAGATCAATTTAAAATCTTCTCTCTAGTTCAACTGTTTTTTCCTCCCCCCCCCCCCCCCCCCCCCCCAAGTACCCATGATGCATGGTGCTACTCCAGCCACTGTGTCTGCAGCCACCACATCTGTCACAAGTGTTCCCTTTGCAACTGCAGCAGCCAATCAGGTTTGCTCTCCCCTACCCCTCGATCCATCTCTCTCGTGCTCTTCACATTGGCTATCAGCTTTGACTTTCAGTGGGGTTTTTTTTTTAGCGTATAATTCTCACATGTGATTTAATTAAATGCGTAAAAATGTGCACAAGATTTACTTATCATGTTTATTCTTCCATCGGTTTCTTGCTGCCTTAAACTTTCATTCTCTCGCTCTCTCTTTTGATTTTCTTCCCATCAATCAGATTCCAATAATATCTGCAGACCATCTGACTAGTCACAAGTATTTGGCCCAGATGTAGAAGTCTCAATCATAAAAGCAGGTACTGTACATGAGTTCGGGACCCGTTACACATTAGACGGAATGTCTAATGTGAGCTTTGTTGCACCTTCTACCTTCATAATGATTTGCTGTGTCTCGGAAACCTTTTTTTCAGATGGAACATGGAGCCATCTGGTGTCTTGTCCAAGAGTAGGGATGCGCCCTTCATGCCTGTAACATCAAAAGTAAAACTGAGAATCCGATTTCACCTGGCTTAGAACAGATCTGCATGTTGTCATCGGACACACAGTTTGTTAGAATTATTCACCGAGCACACTATTACGCAATGGAGGATAACGTCATCTGCATTAGGACTGCCTTTCACTGGGTACAGGCAACTTACCTTTATTCACCAGACACACTTTGAATGTTAATAAATGTGTGTAGTAGTCATAAAAAAAACAACCCAATCCTCTGGATTGTTGCTTCAGTTGAGCAAGAATCCAGACTTATATATTTGTTTTTGTTTTTCTGGCGTTGGTGTTTCACCTAAATGTGTTCATTTGTTTCGACAAAGATTTTTGTTTTGTGGTTTTACATTGTTTAAACCAATAAAAAGGGAAATTACATTGTACTCGGAGGCAAAGTAGTACCTGTATGTCTGTGAAGTGTCAAACATTCGTAGCCTACCTTTGCTCTCTTGTGAAGTGCCATACATCTCAAAACACATGAATGATAAGCAAGCAGTGTTATAATGTGTCAAAGCTGACGATTCCCTTTAATGCGCCTCTTTTCTCTCGTGTCGTACCTGCGAGTCCCTTAAGCACCTTTGCTGATTAGATTACCTTCATCAAATTAAATGCTTTATTTCAATCGACTGAATGAGCAGTTTCTTTAAACTGTGGACTTTGTCGTCGGTGTCTAGTCAGGGTGACAGCAGTGTCTCTCCATGATCATTCAATCTTTTCTTAAAGCGAAATGTTGGATGAGTGGGAGAGGTCTTACACAAAGACTCTCCATGTAGCGGTGAGTCAACAGGGTGATCAGTCGATTTCCAAGCTGCTGTGATAGGAGACAAAAGGTCCAGCAGGTGATGGACATGATTCGGTTTTCTGTTTAAACATAATTTAAGGCAGATCGTCAAAATGTTTTGTGTATATAGACCATATATATAGTCTGACACGTTTAAGACTAATTGTTCAATACGTCTACCTGAGAATTTCTCTTCAGTTCAGCCAAAGTCATTTGTGTCTAAGCAGTTACTCAGCATTGTAAGAGACTGATGGGACAGATTTGTGAAATGTGTTGGCGGCACTAACGAGCCCAGAAAAAGAAGAAGTATAAAGAGGAGATCTGCAGAACTCTTTGTGTTTGTTGTACTGGTTCTTCAGGCGTATTTAATTAGTGGATAGTACAGGGAACGTATTGAGGATATAAACGATTGTATTGCTCATCCAAAGCCTTAGAATGTACCACCGGGTCAGCACAATGCAACATGCCATTCTGAACCATCCAGTTGCCTAATCCGTACCACACACACACACACACTCACACACACACACACACACACGGACAGTGTTTTCTTAACTTGTGGTTTTATTTAGATGAGGACTGCTTTATTTTGTTTGAATGACATTTTCTGATTTTAAGTTTTGCTTACTATACAGTATTTATCTTATTATAATATTAGGTGAAAGTGTGTGTTTGTGTCTTTCCCATGCATAGTGTCTTGAGATTCCATGTACTGTAATGTTAATTTTAGTATGACTGTAAACTCAAGGTTTTCTACGTTATGCATATTGTTCATTTATCTCGTCTTTTTTTGTTCTTTAAACAAAGATGTTTTATATGAGTGATGAAAAAAACAGTTACCAGAGATGCTAAGTTGTCACTGTGGCAACCGTTGCCAATAACCTAGTAATATTTTAATGACTGTAAGGTTTGTAACTAGTCCTATAAAAAAAGGAATATTATAAAAAATCTAGTTCTTAGATGTTTAGAGTAAATATGTTATTTTCTACTGTATCCATTTCAAATTGTAACTATTGTGTTAATATTTTTACTCTCCCTGGAAATTGGGCCATGTTGGACAAAAGCTGCATATTTGAAAACGTATCGGGGGGCTGTTGCTGGCGGGGGTCAGGTGAACGTGGTGAGTGTGGAACTGAGTCTGCCCACTCATCTCTTACCACCCAACTGGAAACAGCAGGGGGGGGATCTCAAGGCAACAAAGGTGATAAAGGTTTGACTTTTTTGCACTTCTGTACATAGACAAAAAAAAGAGAGAATCGTGTATATTGAGATCTTATTTTGAATAAAAACAAAATGTCTATAATGATACGGAATTTTGCTAGGATAACAAAAAATAAATATTGAAAGGCTGAACAAAATTGCTTGCATCAAAAGGTCACTGAGTTCTCACTCTCCGACCCCAAAATAGGCAGAGTGTCGCTCTTCTTTTTTTGTCAGCAGCTTGTAGTTTGCCAGGTAACCTTCCGGAGGAGGCGTCCGCCAGACCCTCCAGTGTAAGGGCCTGACTGGGTTTGTCTGGTACCCTAACCCGCCTGTACTAGCAGGTCTGTGTGTCATGGCCACGCCCTCCCAGGCCCAACCAATCACAACACGTCCTGTGTCTTTACTCAGAGAGGAATGCATGTTACAGGAAATACATAGAAAAAGAAAAGAACATCACAACAGTAATAATGAATAAGTAAACATGTTACACAGAAATATGTATTTACAGCATACAATATTCTATCAATGTAATGGAATAAAATATATATAAAAATCTAAAAATAGAATAGTGGTTTATTAAAAAAAAAAGATTCCTGAAAATATACTCACAAAGGTTTTACCACTTGGAGAGTTCAAATACATGCAACACAAACACCACCGCTATAAGTATGTTCTTTATGTTAATGTAAGCTGTGCTTCTAGTAGATGAAACTGACCCCAGATTGATGTAGTTCAACATCTGGCAGAATTTTAAAATAATTACAGAGGGAAATGTTAGTTAGGTTGTTAAGTCATCAACATTTTGTCATCTCCTACTAGCACGCATGCTTACATTTATAATGTAACGTAAACTGAACTTTTTTTTCATTTGTTGTTTGTTTTCTCTGCCTGTAGTGCTACTATGATGTATTCTGTCTTCTGCTGCCCTTTGTTTCTGCTTGTTTCTATTGCTCCTCGCCCCCTGTAAGGATGTGTCATATCTGCATGCATGCCACCTCCTCTGAAAAGCCACTGCAGAGAAAACTATGGATTGTCGCAGTCTTAAGCCATAAAATATAATCTCATCAGAACCAAATGTGTGAGAGGAAACCAGAGCAGAAAGAGAGGTGGGAAATTAAGGTGTTCGAAGCTGGTAGGAATGTGTTTCCTGGGGTTTTATTAACTACGTCATGTAATAACTGAAGCCATGAAGGTAGTTAATATAACCTGTGGTGTGCTGTGCCAGCTTTGACTGATGCATGTCATTAAGAAATACTGTTCTTGATACATTTTTTCACGGGGCCTGCATTGCTATATTTGGTTCTTGCTGTTATGAATAAAAAAAAAAAGTAATAAAAATTTACAAGTGAACGAAAGAAAAAGTCTCGAGGTACATTCTTACATAAATATACAGAATATAATAATTAATATTCTATATCTTGTTTGTTTATTCTTTACAATAAGAAAGTTGCAAAGAACAAGCTGTTGACTTATTGTCACCATGAGGTTGCCAACAAGATATCACCCTTATCTAACTCGCAGAATAACCGTGAACTCCAGCCCCATGACGATGACAGAAAATGATAAACATTTACAGATGACAGATATATTAACTGTTAATATTGTTGCTGACGTTCGTCAAACATTGTTCCTAAACTGTTGTGTGCTTGATGTAGTGTCTGCAGGTAATGTGGTTGAACAGGTTTAGGGAATTACAAGCTGAGCCTCTAGGAATGTCTAATCTGAACATATCTGTGTAACTGTGATATCAACCTGTCCAGGGACTACAGGTAGAAATTAGCATCTTGCTATATACCTTGGTACAATGCATCTCTCCTCTATGGACGATGTTAAATTGCACACTGTCCCTGTACAAATAAATACAAAAACCACCTGCCTATCCACACAGTCGTGTAAATAGATTATGTTCTTTTTTTATTAAAGAAGTCAGTCCAAGAAAATATTTTCCTCTCTGAAAGCAAAGAATGCTACTTGCTTAAAGATGTGATGCCCAGTCGAGCCAACAGATGGCGTCATTTCTTTATTAATTCAGGCTAGTGGTTAAAACAAGAAGCAAGAATCGGTTAGTCAATCACCAGAGCATGCAAATAGGAAATCTGTGGATGAGATCTTTTATTTATTACAGTGTTATGGTTGAATTAATAGAACGAAATTATAAAGACAATTTCCAGCACAGCCAGATGGACGGAACTCCTGGATGGCTGTAAATTAACAGTCAATGGCGCTGCCAACACAGCTGGAGCTTCTGGGGGAAATGCAATAAGCCAGCATGAACAGGAAGCTGGCGGCCATCGCTCTTCATACGTTGTCTCCCTTCTTGCTGATCCCTGCATCAGGGTATTCTATCCCACCGTTCCATTTTGTCATTCAGTCACGCTCACATGCTCAGATGTACTCTCTCTCTCTCTCTCTCTCTCTCTCTCTCTCTCTCTCCTCCCATACATTCATTCATTCATCCGTACATTTGCTTTGTCTCTGTCCCCCTCGTCTTCCTCTCCTGGTAGTTGTCCATCCTATTCTCAGTTTTCTATTTTCTCTCCCGCCCTCCGCCCCTCTGTCCACAGGCGTTACTGGCAGACTGTGTTCTGTGGAGATTTAATGAAGCGGTGCTGATCCAATAATCACAACTTCTGTCCCCGCCCGCCTCACAAACTATGATTTAGGGGCTTCGTGGCCATCTCACTTGCCACTGACCTTCAACATGGTGATCCTTTGAAACAACAGTGAGTGAGAAAATGAGCAAGTGAGTTGGGATTTACTGCTATAGAGGAGCAGACTTTAAATAATGCCGGAGACACACTTGAGGGTCTCCACATTATTCTATATAATTATATTAGTTAATGACAATTATCTGGAATTTCTGTGACATCCTTTTTTTTTTTTTACACTAACTAGCCCTAAAAAAAATGTACATTTTGAATCAAGAATTTGAAGAAAAAGGTTCTATAAATTGTGAGGAAACAGAGATAACAACACAAAAAGTGTGAACTTAAGACAGAAGAGAAATGCACCAAATCAGGTACATGTGAGTGACTAGAATGATTTGACTTTACAGTCATAAGTCTGGAAGGAGTCCTTCCTCCTAACAGTGAAGGAGTTTCAGGAGGATCCTCTTTGGAGATGTTCGGCTCCTCCTGGCTTTCGTTCTTTTTCCGAGCCTCTCTCACCCCGAAGCTTCCTTGAAAGCTTATAGTTGGGCCTTATTTGGACTCTGAGCTGAGTTTTCAGATCCTTCAGCTCTGTCTCCAAATTTCTCTCCTTCTCTGAGTTTTTTTGTTTTTGTTTGTTTGTTGCAAGACCTCCTCAGCTTTCACACTTTGTGTTGCAGTGAGGCTATTTTAGACTGTCTCCACATGCTTCCTGATATTCATGCCAAGCTTTTGCCGCAAACTTTCGACCTGAAGCCTAAAGTCGATGACATCATTCCTATACTTTTCTCCGAGCTCATTCCTCATCTCAGTTTGACGCCTCAGGGGTTCATCTTTCATCTTGTCTATTTCTTCGAGGAGAAGCAATATACCTGTAGCTCAACTCTTAACGTGTCCTGTATGAATATGTTTTGCACTTGTGGGATGTCACCCTGCTGTCACTAGAATAGAATGGAGCAAGTTATTGTCATTTCCCAACTTGGATGTGCCAATAATAAGTCTTCAGTAATAAATATAGTGACCACACTGCCATTCCTGCCCTTGTCAAGCTGTGTAGAAGCACTCTTCTGGTTGGAGCCAATATTCCTCCTTTTCTGTCTTCAGCTCAGTGTTGAACTTTTCGTGGCGACCCCTCTGCAGTTCCTCACGATGCTTGTGAAGTTCTTCTTCTTGTTCTGCTGATTGTGTCCCTCAACCTCGCTCTGTTATCCTTCCAGTGCTTGGAGTTTTCTCCTCTCGTTGCTCCAACTCTCCCTCCTTGATGGGCATTTCCTTGAGGGGTTCTTCAGGGGTACTTGTTTCAATAACTGCTCCAGCTCTCCATTCGGATCTGTGACAATGTTCTGCTGACAGATGAGCGGTGAGCATTGGGTGGGGTTTAGGTTTTGAGACCCTGGCCGTTGGTACGTGTTTAAATGCCAGGCTGACACTGAAATATTTCATGCACAATAAATGTCATTTAATGAATGAATTGTCTCTCTATGAAGGAAAAGGTTACAGTGAATGACAGCATTTCCATTTGTATTCTATCTGTGGAGAAAATTGTGATATCAGAAACCATTTCAGCTGAAACGTGGAATTACCAGTTGAATTCAACATTTTAGAATTTTCGGCAGGATGGAAAAAATGTCGTGATGTCTAAAGAGGACATAATGTAAAAGACAGTTGGACAGGAAGGGAGCCTGAATCCAAGCAAAATGAAATAAAGAATAGAAGGTGTGACTGAAGGAGAAGAAGGTCAATGGCGAGCGCAGACCTCCACCAAGCAGCACATTGATGGTTGATGTGTTTTCTGATTGCCTTGTGACATTTGACATCTTCATCTGGGATTAAGGTGCAGAACCCCCCTTTCACACACACACACACTTTATCGTAAGACCTTTTAGGATGTCGTTCACTGTACAAACTGTACTCTGAATTTCAATTACATACATATCAATGATTTTACTTCTTCTGATGTCACAGAAAATCAAGAGATCAGAGAAGCGCGCGGGGGGGGGGGGGGGGGTCATTCCAGGCTTGTTGCATCATTAAAAGGATGTGTAGCTGTATCATCATCATCTTCACTCATTGACTCCTCTGTAATCAATTCATCATTGTTCTCATTCTCATCCTCACCAGCTTGAACCCTCCTGCTGTCTCTCCCTCACTGTGCCTTGGTGCTGCTGAGTCACTGCTCGACTTTCACTGAGTGCTCTTTGGAGCAGAGCTCAAACATCCAATTTTCTCGACCGTGTATACAGGAAGTGTGTGTGAGTGTGTGTGTCCAACCAAGTGTAATCTGTGCATGCATCCAGGTTTGTGTGCTTACAGCAAGTGTCTTTCAGTATTTTCCTGTGCTGATGGAAAAGATGGTGAGAGTAGCAGCAGGTTAGTCTAATCACATCTCCTCCTGGGAGGCAACGTATTGATCAGTTCATCCTTCACAGAATTTAACAGCAGCTGCCTGCCACACATCCAATAACAGGCTTGTGATTTGGCCACTTTTTCATGAAGCGATGCAACTTGAATGCCCTTTGAAGACACTCGGGTCTGAGTCAGATTTATTTAGGCCTTTGTCGCCATTTTTCACCATCAGCCATTGATTCATGAATCAAGACCTACTTTACGAGTCAGCCTCAGAAATTCGGAGGCCAGTGTACTAAAAAACAAACCCCATCAAAACATGGTAGTTTCATTGCAAGTCTGTGGTGCTAAACATTTAATATAAAGTATGGAAGTAATATTGTCTGAATTAGTTTTAAAAGGTAAATGTAAATGCAAATATCAGCCCACGTCATGACAGGCCATGCATTTAGTGGAAAATGTAGGATCAGACTTTGAAACAGATTTGCTAAAGTCACATAGAATACACACGTCACTCTAATTTGGTGTCTTGCATGTCCCTCCTGTTTGATCGTCAAAATGGGGAATGAGAACGCCGCATGCATTATGATTAGCATTGAGCTTCTCCCAAACGTCGCTGATGGAATTAGCAGTTTTCTGAATACAATAACTTGTAGATAGCAGGAAAAGAACAAACCAGTGGGTGTGTTACAACAGACAGGGCATTTAGCTGACAGAATGGGGAGGGGGGGGGTCGCACAATAAGCGTACTGGGGGGCACAGCTGTACGCACGAGATGAACGGAAGCCATTCACATTCTGACAGGATGTCTGACGGCATTGCAGGCTGAACACAAAGACGTGAGAGGGGAGGTCAGCAAAGGCACGGCGGAGGTCAGATTAACAGACTGTGTGATGTCTTTTATTGGGAGTTCATTAGGCAGCCATTTGTCTTGACATAACTCCGATGCTATTTGAAGAAGAATGAAGCAGCACTGGAGAAACTTGGCAGAGAATGGCTGCTGTGCAGAGAGAGATAAAGCTTGAAGAAAGATCCCACTGTGATACCAGAAGCCGCAGGAAGAAAGTGTGTGTGTGTGTGTTGTAACAGCTGTGTTGTTCATCCCTGTGACAGGACTCTGTGGATGGCTAAGAGGATGAAGTGGAGAGAATGAGGAGCCAAAATGCATTAAAGTCGACGCCGTCGCTGTATCAGACTGCAGGTTAGGATGGCGGCGAGGAGTATGGCGAGGTGGGCGGGGTCACCCTTTCAGTCAGAAGACTGAATATTTTAATTGCTATTATAGATCTACACTTCAGGCCACGCAGTGCGAGTCAGTATGCAGCTCATGTATTTGGTTGGATGTGAAATTCTCTTAATCCATTCCTTCACTAATCAGTTCCCTCAAAAGCTGCTTCTTTCTTTCCCCCCAATCTCTCCTCCTTATCTTATTTGTGCGCGTTTAGCCCCCCAGAGCAGTCTGTTCACTGAGGCTATCACCAGGGTTTGTTGGCACACTCGCAGTTGGTAACTAAATCACTGATGGTGTAATTAAGTCACAGCGATTTAGAAGGCGTGAACGGAGCCTATTGCTGAGGGCGGCGGTTCAGCAGACTGAACCTGTGTACGTCGTTCCCTCACAAGCAACTGAAAGCCTCCCGTCCCACCCTGCAGTAAAGTAGCCAATAATAGAACCAAAAAACATCTCTGAAGCTCATCATTTAGCCACTCAGGGAAAAACAACATGTTGATTTTAAGAGGCTCAATTTAGCCTAATCTGGAATAATACTAATGCCGTAACTATAATTAAAGTGAATTTGTAACAACCAGGCATTTAGACAGGCCCCTGAAACGTGGCCATGGTTTTTTTTCTTTTTTTTGGGGGGGGGGGGGGGGGGGGTTAAGTTATCCAACAAACCAACCAACTCAAAGACACCTTGATGGTAGTAATTATTGATCTTATATTACTTATCAACTCTTAAATCCTACACAACAGGTATTTAAGACTAATACATTACTTCAGCATTTATTCTGTCGGAAAGCAAGAATCCACAAGTGATGAGATTATTATTAGTCACTATGGAAGGACGTGGTTAAAGTATGGTTTGTCATACACTCAATGGGCAGCAGGAAACATTCTCATTAACTCATCCCAGGTTAGTAGACTCCCAGTAGTTTGTTTTGGCCCATGGGCACGCTGTTGCTATTCAATGCCCTGAGAATGAGACCATACTGGTCCGACAGAATGGACATGCGTGAGACTGCAACCCGAATTCCCATCAAACGCTCATAAAACAGAATGTTGAAACAGATTTCCCATGCTGTCTAAATACCACAGCTCCTGTTGCTCATTAAGCATTGCTTCCCACTGGTTGTCATTCTTGGATTTGAACCAATATGGTGCCAAACAGGAAACAGGAAATGCTTTAGCCTTTTATACGAAAGATCGGAATCAAAGTTCAGAAGCAATACGATTAGTCTTATCTACTCTTTGTGGCCTGAATTCACAGTTTTCTTTTTCCTCAAACTGGGGTCATATTAAACTAAAGCTCTCATTAAACACAGACGAGTGTTAAAAGAGAGTCTTGTTTTATTGAGAGTTTATTAGTCTAATGTCTCTGATCCTGTGCCAATCCCTTGATGTGTTTTCTTTAACCTGAGATCAGGTGCACAATGTGAACCTTCATGTGTAAAATTATCCGCAGCCCTTTCTTCATTCGTGAATTACAAGCTGCTTAGGATACTCGTGTTTTTCTGGCTTGCGGTAGCAAAATATATTTTTAAATTCATTATTATTAGGCTTATCTGTATTTGGTAGTCAAATATGAATAAATCAATAATAACAGAACGGTGGATGACACTGCAAAAGCAAAAGTTGCCCTGCCTTCATGATGCCTTATTAGGCTTGGAAAGCGGTGCCCGCCAGACCACATAATGGAGATGTCACACTTCATTTCACGGCACACCACATCAGCATGTTAGTTTCCCTCAGACAGGGCCACCTCCCTTTGCTAACCCAAGCCCATATAAAAATGTATCCGCATGTGCCACGTTAAATAATTACCTCAGCATTCCATTATTATTCGCCGTCTGGACTCGAGCATCTCAGCCAGACAAAGAATATCCCCTAAACACAGCCACTAAATAGGTGAGATGATGAGAGCAACTACACAACATGCAGCACTTTACAAAGCCAATAGATCCCAAGAGGAAGGTCACGAGTACGACTTTCACCCAGGAGAGCAGCGAACGCATGCAGTGTGAAAGAATACTCATGCAAATGATTTCTCTCAACCCAGCTGAGGAATTCTGTTCCAGGAACGTTTGTTCCTGGAAAGATTAGTCTCGTCAAAAAAACAAAATGTGGTTTAATATTAAATAATAGCAGTGAAATCGTTTTAAAACAGGAAAGTGAATGCTGAAGCAACTTGAGTCACATGAACAGAACATACAGAGAGTCCAAATTATGATTTCGCTTAAAGGTTAGCTGCTGCTCCGCTAACTTTGTACCGGCATGCAATATCAAATCTGAAAAACAAGATGTTTTTAAAAAATACTCCAATATTATGAAACATTATCAGCAATCAATTAACATTCATGCATTAACATACACGTTTAGATATAGTAGTAGTCCATGGGGCCTCTTTAGTGAGGGGCGTAACCCCATGTCTTGTGTCTGTAGTGTTTAACCCATGAAGGTTTGTGCTTTCAGTAGGGAAGTACTGTAATTTTAATTAAAGCCTGTTGCTGACTAAAACAACGACAATACTTTACACAGTAATATAATATATAGAGGGGGTTAGCATGAGGCTATGCTTAAGTCATGTCAAACATCCAAATAATGTAACGGTGACAATAACTGATGTTTAGCAAGTATGTCTGTCAGTCTTAGAATGTATCCAGCAGCTGATGATGTGCAAGTTAATGCACTTCACTGAGGGTGATAAAAATATCTTCATCAGCCATCCAACAGTTGTTCAGGTATTATCCCAAAATAGCAGACTGAGTGTGCGTCTCTGTGTGTGTGTGTGTGTGTGTGTGTGTGTGTGTGTGTGTGCGTATGTGATTTTAAAGGAGGTTTCATTGCATCAAACTAAAGATTTCCTGTTTCACACAGTAGCTCTTAGTGAGACATTGGAAAGTTGATTCTTAACATCGAGTCCTTTCACTGAGTGCTGCTCAGATTGAACCTGCTTCTTAGCCTGCCTTTTCTCATTTCCAGTTAAATACCTCAGAACTCCCATGGTGCACTGCTGCCTTCCTGTCATTTTCTCTGACTCCAATAACAACAAAGGATGCATTGTTTCATGGCGCTCCCTCCGTTCCCAGACGTAACACTCTGTAGCTTCTTTTCCCTTTTCCTATCTGTCAGTGTTCCTCTTGGTTGCGACTCTATATTCAGTCTCCTTCGCTCATGTTCTCTGCTGCTTCTCTTTTATTCATTCAACCTTTGGTTGCCCCTCTCTTCCACTAATGCTTCCTGCTGTCACGCCTCTCCCTTCGCTCTATGAACTGTCCCTTCATGTACCTTTTCATTCTTCCTCCCTCCTGCGCTTCATCCATCTCTTTCCTCGCTCCTGTAACGCTACAGAATATTGATGAGCAGCAATCACACAAGGACAGACGCTAAACTATAGCACCTGATAAATATAAATAATAGCTCATCTTATATTTCTCAGAATGAGTTTATTGCCATTGTCAATGAGGGCTCACAGACTAGGAATGTTTTTCGGGGCAATCGTGCAACATGTAAAAACAAAAGGTAAAGAGAAATAATAAAATGCAAACTACAGTGCTATGCTGTGATGGGAATGCCGTAAAATAGACTACCGGTAAGTTAAAAAAGCACTCGTTTCGATTACCTATTTGTTTGACCTGACTGCTGTGATGAAACTATCTTCATAGAACAAGGCTGTTTGACTGCGCTACTTCATGCACCATATACCGAGAGACGTTTTGCTGCTCTCTAAAATGCACAAAGCACCAACTGCTCATAAAATTCCTTGCCTTGCTGTGAATGTTCAGCACATTTGCAGTAGCTTGGTTTCCTAATGGGGAAAGTAAAAAAATTATTTTCTTCCCGATTATTTTCCCTTTCTTTGATTTTTCACTGTTTTTGTCACCATCTGTCTTTATTCCCTGAACTGATTTCGTGAATCAGAGCCAAATGTTAACTTTATAAAGTACTATACATACGTTTGTTTCATTTCAGGGTTATAACAGGATAGTACAAGTATAGCCCCTCGGCATGGAGCGCTACCGCACAAGCGGTGAGAATGTGAGTCAGCCAGGAAATATTTGATTCAAAGTTTAGTATGGATCGATATGGGGCCCTGCCAGAAACATGGTAATCTGTGTCTCAACCAAGTCAGTATCAGCCCCACTATATGACCACAGAAAAAGCATTAGGCTAATGTGCACCATTAGTCTCTACTCATTCACCCTTACGTTGCTCTAAACATCTCTAAGCATTCTTGTTTCGAGCCTCTGGCCAACAAATTCTGAAGTGACAGAAAAACACTCTCCCTTCTGTTGAGCCGCTTCATCCATCCCTCCGCGTTCCTCGCCCTTCACACCACTTTGAAAAACGTGTTGTCATTTAACCCTTCTCCTCTCATGAATCAGCGTAAGTACATAATTACATTTTTATGGTGTTATCGTTTCAAAGGTATTTTAGAAATGTACATGTTTTGTCATCTCTGTTAATGGAATGGAGGTGAAAACCTAGTAAAATCAATCCACCATCCATTCATTCATCATCTGTGACCATCTATCCTGTCCAGGGTCGTGGCTGTAAACACTTGACTTCACACTTTTTCTCAGCTCATCTCATACTTAAATCTTAGCATCACCACTTCCTTCTTATTATTAAATGGTAAATGGAATGCACCTGTACAGGTACAGCACCTTTTACGTCTCCGCTGTGCCCAAACGCTTTGCATTAAGCCTCACATTCACACATTCACACTCCAGTGGGCGACTGCTGCCATGCAAGGCGCTGCCAGTCCCACTGTCTTACCCAAGGACACCTCAACATGTGGACAGTCAGAGCTGGGATTCGAACTGCTGACCTATTGGTCACTGGAAGCCGATTATACGCACATGCATTCATTGGATGTTTACAATCTCTTTAAATGAGAAGTCTTTGTAATTGTTAGGAGAGTTTGATGTGGGGGTTGGATGCATAACGTGGCATCATGCTTTACTTCCTGACTCTAAATCTGATAGGAAAACACATTTTATATATAAATGGTTTTGAACATTAACTTGTAATTGCGAACAGTAACGGAAATGTTGTGCATGTTGTTGAGTGTTTGGGTTCACTTGTAATGAATGTGTGTTGACATTGAGCTCTGGTTGTTTTAGATTCAGTAAGATCTCATTTGCCTTTATTTGGGCTTGTTGAAGGGAGACTAATGATGCAGGAATTATTTACATAAAAAAAGACTTTTTTAAAGGAGGCATCAGGCAGACTGCAGTTGTTTAAAAAAAACAAGGTTTAAAAAATAATATAAAAAGGAGAAATAGAACAAAATATTTTGACTAATGTCTGTCAGGTTTCCTCATCGTTGCAAAGATTCCTGTCTCTCCAATTAACAAACCAGTTTGCAGAAACTATGCTGGAGCCTATCCCAGTTTACGGGCCAGGGATGGGGTTACATGATACATCTTGGACGTGTGGCCACACATAGACAGACAACCACTCACGCACACAATCACACCTACGGAATTTGAAGTGATCAATTCACCTAAATTGCAGGTTTTTGACGGTGGGAGGAAACCGGAGAACCAAATCTGACACCACAGCTGTCTCAATATTGGTTATGTATCACAAATATCAGCTATGCTCACTCTGCTCTACGTTTTCTGGCAGAACTGCAGCTCGGAAAAGGCATTAGTGCTGTATTTATATGGAACAAACACACTGACCTTCTCCCTGCTTGATAAAAAGTCTCTGTGACATTCAGCAAGATTGATCAGATTAAAAATATATCTGTTTGTCAATGTGAACCATCAAAGGTAAATGATGCTTTGCCATTTAGTGAAGACAGACTGATGATGCTGATGTGAGGTATGCAGACAGGGGGAATGAATGAATGAATAAAAATGAAATAAAAAGAAGAGGAGGCAAAGCATGTGGCGGCAATAAGGTTCAGCTTGTTGATCACGGTTACACACAGAGGAGCCCTGGGGAGTGGCTGACCTTTATGTGTGTGTGTGAGAGAGAGAGAGAGAGAGAGGAAATGCTAATACTCCTGGGCGGTCTGCGTTTCCGTATCAGTATCTAAACTCTCTACCAGCATCTCAGAACTGAAGAAGCCTCTTTGCTGAGAGGTGAAACCTCTTCGATCTAACTTTTTTGCTCATTGTGACATTTACAATGGCCGGGATGACTGAGCCTAGACAGACATGATAAATTGAACCATTCAGTGTCAGTCTCACTTGAAAAGAGTCAGCCAGACTTTTAAACGTGCCATTACTGGAACTGTTTCTAAATGTCTGGCCTTCCATGGAGGACACCAGCAGCAATGAGCTGGAAACAAACACAAGCTACTGAGAATCTCCATGTGGGTGAAGCTCACCTCACCTTCACGGGGATTCAGTCGGGGACGGGAGCAGGATGTACGGAAGCTCATCTTAGAATTGTGAGCAGGAACGGAAGGGGCAGCTAGAGAAACATAAAATATGAATTGCAAAATGAGGCAGGATGGTAGACTGATAAACAGATAAAAAGAGGCAGAAGAAACAAAATCATTATATTCAAGCCCAGTCTGTGGGGCGACTGATAAGAGGGACCAAGGAGATGCTCAGCACAATACGCATGTCTTTGGTGCTTTTCTTATGAGCATGAGATGAACATGGAAGTATATGAAGAAAAATAAAGCAAACAATGAATTTAACACAATAATGTATATACAAAGACCTGGGCACAAAGGGGAAAATCTAAAATGAATGAAGGGACAGAAGCTCAAAGACAAGTGAGGGAGCAAAAAAGAGAACAAATGAGACACAAATGAAGAGCATTTCTCATTAACCCATGAGAAAAAGAAACCATATGTTTCCTAATGAGACAGATGCAAACTAGTCCTGAGCAGAAAGACATGGAATGGAAACGCCTTCTTCTATTAACCCTCCACATTTTGATGATCTAATAATATATTGTGATATCATAATGATTACATCTTTACGTTTCATTTATAGAGACTTGATAAACGGCAGTACCCAATGAGCATGTTGAAGGTAAATGTGTACAAAGTATTTCAGCAGCATCCTCTGGGAATGGCCCGTTTTATAGCGCTACACTTCACCCAACACGAGATCTGCTTTTTACACACTCAATTTTAGGATGTTTTAGACTTGAGGGCAGCGAACTGTAAGCTACAGGGAGGGAGGAGACGGATGCTGAAGGAAGTTGTCTCAACTTTGTCCTTATCTACCTTCACACCTGGTAGCATGTGCAAGCACACACTGCTCCCCCAGATAAGCATCGGTTCTGACTGGAAGCACCTGACTCACCAGAATCCCTAACAGCGTGAGCAGAGGGTGTCAGGCCCGTTTAATAGATGTTCAACATGCAGTAGAACAAGATGAGGCTCTTTTATCTCTATATTATCGCTGTGTTTGCATTTATTAGCAGGGCATGCCTTTTTATCGAAAGATAGCTTAGATATTCGGCACGATAGCCAGGAGTATAGGAATTACTGCATGATCCCAAAATCTAAAACATAGAGCTGCAGCACCGGAAGAAAAGAGCCACAAGCGCAACATAAACACCCAGAAAAACTACTTTGATTGTAGTTTATCAAGATTAGTTACTGTTAACTGCTGGTCATGCCAGGCTTCGCTGAAAAGCCCCTGAATGTTAATTTAATCAAGAAGGAATATTTTATTTCTTTTTTTTACCAAAACATTTCATGTGTATGAAAACCATTCTCTGCTGCCCCCACCATGCAAGTCAGGCCATTCCATGAAGAGAAGGGAATAGAAAAATAATAATAATATAAAAAAAGGCCATTCCAAGAAAACCTAATAAACTCCATATCTTGAGGATGAATACCTTTAGTTTAAATCTCAACATTTGTCTCATTTTAGGTGTCCTCAATGTGCAAAATAATTAAAATATATGTTTAAATAAGGCAGTCAAGCTTTGATATTATTTGATTAAAAATCAATCACTTATTCTCGTATCGGTGTTCTAGGACTATTTATGCGTTAATGTGGATTCACATAATGTATCCTTTATGTGAATTATTCAAGGCTCTGTTGTGTCAGATGTTTGTGATTTTCCCTTTCATTGCTTTCAGAGCATAACGCTGGTACCATATTATGAGAGTCTGGACTAAAGCTGACAGGCTTTATTACTTTCCGGATTTCTCTAGCTTGCTCACAATCTAGCTCGCGCACAAGAGATAAAGTTCAAATAAAAGGAGTACGAGAGAAGACAATATTGGTACTTTATAATGAAAACAGTCAAATAAATGTAACTTTTGTAATCTATTTTGGATGTGATCAATTATTTCACTTTGTTTTTCAAAGTAGAATCACAACAAAAATGTCTTGGTTCAGTTCTGGGGCTGTGGTGAAAGTGTTACTGTCACCATCCCTCTGTTTTGAAGCGCTCTGACTTGTTGCTGCTTTATGCATTCACATAATTGCGCAGTGCATGTCCAGCCTTGTCCAGTGTGCCACTGTATCTGTCTGCCTTTGGGGCAGAAAATTGAGGTCAAAGCCAAATGGGATAGGTTGATGCCATGCTGCAGGTGCAAAAATAATTTCCTTAAACTTTGCTCACCCTGCCACGACTCTATCATTTCATCCCAGCTTTTCATTTCATTTCTGTCACATCAGACGACTCTTTGGCAGGAACATAGAAATGGGTTTGAGATGCTGATGCTTTTAAAGTGTCACGTGCCGGTGCTGTTTTGGCGGCTATGTTTCAGGAAAGAGTACGGTATGCTCAATCAAAACCAGCCGCAGGCATTTGCATTTCTTTATATCCTTGATTTTGGTGTCGAGAGCTGCACAATGGCTGTGATTGCACTGCACATTCAGGTGCATCTGTGAAGATGTGAGAAACCTTGAACTGATTTGAGCTTATGTGGCAAAAAGCTGAAATATGAATGATAATAGACAGACTGGACCTGGTGCAGAATACGATGTGTTGTCATCATGCTGGTCCTAACATCCTTTTTAAGAAGAGGTCACAATCATTTGCAGCAGTTCAGACACTATCTAACGATGGCAGAAATATCCTAGGTAGATTTCTGTATCTTATATATGCAATGTAAGTTAATATTTACAGTGTACTGTATATGTAACACCGGTCGAAGATGTAAAAACCAGGAGGGTGAGAGGAGGAGAATCTGTCAGGTGTTTCCTACGGACATACTGATATTTCAGTGCAGGTCAAGCCCGTATAGAGTCTAATTTGGACCAACCTCGGTCAAATTAAGGATCAATGACAAACTAGGTTAATATAGTGAACTACCCAACAGGTAGCAGGTTACCAAGAGGGCTGCATTTAGCAAAGGCAGGCCTCCTGAAATCCCCTTCTGTGTATATACAGTATATATTACAGCTACAGGGAGAAATTACCAACTCTGTCTTCCGCTGATGGATCATAACGGACATATGAAGTTCAGAGTGGAAATTGATTCTCCATCCCATTAATAATATCCATTATGTTATTCATCCTGTCTGAGCTTACTTCTTCAATAGACATGAATATTTGGCAGTGCAGCATAACCAACAGCTCTCAGTGCAGTTCCTTGCCCCTTTGCCACCATCCTCTTTTGTCTGCTATACCGGCGCCTCTGGACATGCATCCAGCAGACTGTCTGGACCGTTTAAAAGACGCCAAATGACCATCACCAACCGATTCATTTATTATTTGAATGTCCATGTCTTAACGAGTACCTTACCTCAAGGCTCTTGATTATTCGGGGCTACCTGTTTTCCTGTGACCAGAAGAAAAAAAAAACATTCGAAATTGCAACGACCAATCAACAACCAAACAATAATATATGACTTACTCTGACTCGCAATGCATGAAATGCATGCGTTTTTACTTTGATTTTGGAATTGGTGATGGGAAAAGCGACATCCTTTTAATTTCCTTCTTTACTCCTGATAACACCAGAACGCATAGTTTGAATAATCATCATAATACAGATATGCGGGCAGGTCATTTATGCTCAGGGCCAAATGGGGAGGAGAGAGGAACAGAGCGCACTTGGAGCGCGAGAGTCGCTCAGTGGTTCAGCGCGGCGCGGCGCGCCTCCCCTCTCCGCGGCGCAGAGATCCTCCTCTCGCTCCGCGGAGCCTCCTTGTGATTCCGGCTCTTCTTGCCAGAGCCTGCAGCTGTCCCTTCGGTCTCACCGCACCGCTTGCTGTGGGGAAATCGTCGCCCTTTTCGTGTCGGCGGAAAACCCGAAGGATATTACAACTTTCAAACAATTTCCAACGCCGTCACGAGACTGGATGAAGACACCTGACGGCTCGTTGCGCGCCGTACGCATGTTGAGTGACGTTTCAACCAACTGTGGAAGCTACAGGAATGTGGAATACAAATCTCTGTCAACGGTGGGTGTTCTATGTTTATCATCTGTCTGTCTCTATTTCTCTCTGCGTGTGTGTGTGCGTGCCTATACGCGCATGTGTGCCTGCGTGTGTGTGGGTGGTGGTGGGATGGACACTCCAGTCAGTGTTTACCAGTATGTAGACATTTGGCAAAATTAGGTTTGATGTTTGAATGTGGATTCTGTGAATAGAATAAGTCTTTATTGTCATTACAAAGCAGTCCATGCGTGAATCAGAGTTTGTGTATTTTTAACAGATTTTTGAATCTGTAAATGGAGTTTTCAATGTTAAAATGTATTATGTTTTCCTAACGTCATTCTGGATCCGATCCAGATGAAATTCAGGTGTGAGATAGAGGCCTCCGCCCTACATGATTGTGTCATAAACATCGGTCAATAATCAACCGAGATATAGAGGATCACATTTTGAAGCTCCATTGACTGCAATGTTAACGACAATTTGAATTGATCCAGAATCCAGGATCTCTTCTGGATCATAACCAAAGTTTAATCATGTGTTCCTGGTAACAATTCCAACATATCCTGAAAATGTCATCATGATCCATCCATCATCTCGCTAACACCCGCCTCGGCGGCGGTAAAAATACACATTATACTACTGCAATGCTATCGATTGCCACTATACCCCTCAAGGCCCATGAGGTAGATTATGCCAACTATTTATTCAGACTGGTTATTGCTGTAGGATATAAATGTTCCTAAATATGTTTGATCGTGTTCTGATAGCTCTGCCTGATGATAACAGATCAAGCAATATTGGTTCTGAAGCAAAGAAATGTCACTAACATGTTTAATCTATTATAGTTTGAGAGGTTTGAATAACATAGATGAGCATCGACATGAAACATTTCCAATGTTATATGTCCCTCTCATGCAGTAATCGGAGCCGCCCCTGACGCCATGACGTCGTACCTCAACTTGACCTCCTTGCTGAATGTAACAGATCTCCACAATCACACGCAACAAGGATGTATCCTGACAAAGACGAGCTTGCACTTCTACTACCTGCCCACTGTGTACATTGTTGTCTTCATCACGGGGCTGGTGGGCAACAGCCTGGCGATTTGGATGTTCGTGTGCCACATGAGACCCTGGAGCAGCATCTCCGTCTACATGTTCAACCTGGCCCTGGCTGACTTCTGCTACGTGCTCTCGTTGCCCTTCCTCATCTTCTACTACTTCAACAAAACTGACTGGATATTCGGTGAAGCGCTGTGCCGGCTGCAACGCTTCGTGTTCCATGTCAACCTTTATGGAAGTATTCTGTTTCTGACCTGCATCAGCGTTCACAGGTACAGTGGCGTCGTGCACCCGCTCAAGTCTCTGGGCCGGCTGAAGAAGAAGAACGCGGTCCTCACCAGCGCGCTGGTGTGGGCGGTGGTTATCATAAGTATGTCCCCCATCCTTTATTACTCCAGGACCGGCTCAAAGCCGAATGGCACCACTTGTTACGACACCACCACCGTGGATGAGTTATCCGGCTACTTCATCTACAGCATGACTCTGACTGTGTTCGGTTTCTGCATTCCCTTTATTATCATATTCTGTTGCTATGGCATGATCGTCAAAGCCTTGATCTACAATGAAATGACCAACGCGCCGCTGCGGCAGAAGTCCATCCACCTGGTCATCATCGTGCTCGTTGTCTTTGCCGTCTCCTACCTGCCTTTCCATGTGATGAAGAACCTCAACATGAGGGCCAGGCTGTACTTCCAGAGCCCTGACATGTGTGATTTTAACAACTGGGTCTACGCCACCT
Organism: Brachionichthys hirsutus; assembly: GCF_040956055.1. Classification (NCBI taxonomy): domain Eukaryota; kingdom Metazoa; phylum Chordata; class Actinopteri; order Lophiiformes; family Brachionichthyidae; genus Brachionichthys; species Brachionichthys hirsutus. Next base: position 253,896 of record NW_027180373.1, on the reverse strand, counting down.
ACCAGGTGACGCGGGGGCTGGCCAGCCTCAACAGCTGCGTGGATCCCATTCTTTACTTTCTGGCCGGAGATACCTTCAGGAGGAAGCTCACGAGGGTGACTAAAAAACCCTCCAGGAAGGGCGAAACTGTCCTTCAGTCGAAAAGCGAGGAGACGGCTCTCAACAGTCTGGCTGAGTTTGCGGAGAACGGGGACCGCCGGCTGTGATGGGACACGTTTGTGTGTCAAGTCACGGCTGTGGAAGGTTTTGATTTAGACTCCACAGCGCAGGACGGATACGTGCTCTGTGGAGATTGAAGGCTGAATAACACTGAATAAACTGTATGATAAATACTCCATTATGTAAACATGTGACTGTCATCGCAATCCTGCAGCCTATATCGGTGTTAATATCCTCTTGTACTGTATTGTCTCGCACACGTGTTGTTCCCTTAATCTTAGCGCCACCACGCTTCGTTTGTATTGAGTAATTAAAGTACCGGTAGCCTAGCTTTGGGGCAAATTGAATTTCATGACATGGGGTAAATAGGCATTCATTTGTTCTAGACGTGGATGAATAGCAGCTCCTCCAGCCTCTGAACTGAGACGTAATCAATAACTATTAAGCAGGTAAGAGCTTGCGGTTAAAGGCGCGTAAATGAGAACGTAAATGCACTGAACTCACGACTGCTGCATAAACGTGCAGACTTTGATATGCACTGTGACACACGAGTTGCTGCTCAGAGGGCCGGCTATCTGTCACTCCTCATTTCTTCCAACATCTTCGGGTCTAGAAATCTGGCCGAGTACTTTTTCACTTTGACAGCTGTGAAGCTGAGATTCTGTGACGACACGTTAACCCAATTAATCCATACAGGGGGAAAAAATACGCAGTATTTGCATCACATCTGTGTCTGTGATATTACAATGAGTGTTTCTTTGGTGTACTGTACAGGGTGTTGTGATGTTCCAGATGAGTTTGTGGTGTTAATGTTTCCGTTGAAGTCCCACCTTTAGTGCATGGATCCAGAAGCAGGGAAACCAGAGGTTCTGCGTACGACAGCTTGTATGAGATACCGCAAGGTTAAAAACTGCAGTGTTGACGTTTTGACGTTTCCCCTTTTGAATCTGTTGTAATTGTGATGAAGAAATGGCTGACGAAGTCCCTTTGTACATATTTTACCCGGAATTATTCAACGTTTGACGTATGTAGTAAGACCTTTGTAAGCATGTAACGTGCTCAGCTATTTGCCATGACAGGAAGTGAAACAATGTCTGGGGCCACGTGTACCTCTTTCAATAAATTGTGATATTTAAAACATGATCGTCAATGAAAGAGGATTAAAAAAAAATCCTAAAATGACGGGTCATTTTAAATCTGTGATTAACTTGCATTTGAGGAGTTAAATGTCTTAAATGAGTACGTTTTGGAGAGTTCCGTTCTCTTGGCGCTCCTCCTCCTCATTCTTCCTACTGCTGTTGGGGGGGGGGGGGGGGCAAGAAGCAGGCCAGGCCTCTTCCTCCAGTGGCCATGAATAAAGGCAGCTTTTGAATTGCTGCCTTTGAGGGGCAAACTGCGTATTTGATGTTGTAAATGTGTGTTTGTGTATGTGTCTCTGTTAGAGAGCCTAAAGGCAATACAGACCTTTTTGGAGTAGGTGGCTGCTGTAGCTGTTTGTTGGTTTCTGGGTGTTGTTTCATTGTAAAGGGGGGGGGGCACTGTGACATGAGCCAAGGACCACATGAATACTAATATCTGTTCCTGATTATTTGTCTAATGTGAAGCCTCCGTGATCTTGCGTGCACATAAATAAGGGAAAGGAAGGTTCGGTTCAGACAGCACCAGAACAAATCTTGACTTGTAGAATGTTCGAATGCTTGCCAGCGTCTCCACCCACCCTCCCTCCCTCCCTCCTCAGATGCCTTTCACCTCTTTTCTCTCACGTCGCCCTCTGTTCTAGAATTAGAACGTTTTTCTTCACTGCATTTTTGTACCTCCGGGGGGAGCTCTGGTTGAAGAAGCGCTGGGAGGAGACGGTCCAGTAACAGAGAAGAACATATGGGTGTGAAGAGTAATGGGAGTTGTGGAGAACAAAGTTTCTGATTGTGTTCTTGCCTGGGACTGTGTGGCGGAGTGGTGGTGGTTGGGGGGGGGGGGGGCAGGGGGCACCACAGGGTAATCACAGTCAGGACAGCTAATCTAAAATTCTGCTCTTGGAGATTTACAGTGGGAATGAGTACAACCGCATCCATCACAGGAGCAGTGCCAACCACGCAAAAACCAATTACAATCAGAATGTCAGTGTGTGGTCCTCGGTGGGAAACCGTGATATAAACAATGAAAGGACAAAATTTAGCACATCTGCTGACTTTGTAATGCTGCTAAAAGCCAAATTTTCTACTTTTACATGTGATATTTTGCTGCGTTTGCAATGCATTGCACAAATAGGTAAACCATTTGCAATACTGAGGCAATGTGGAGCCTTGAGAGCCATTCGTGAGACAAGAGCAGTGTTTGTACACAGCAAGATGCATCTTCTAAAAAGGGATAGCAGCTTCCAGCACATCTTTTCAACAGTGGAAGTAACGTAAACACATTAGAAGAAATCACTGTCTCTTGGCTGCACCATAGTGCGACTGGTATAATTTATCCTTCAGCTGTATTCATACCATCTGCCGGCATACTTGTGAGGAAGATCCAGACTGATCAATCACTGCTGTTCAGGTAAGAATAACTCACTCTTAACTGTTAGCCAAAAATGTGTGTGAAAGCACCCGGGCTGTTGATGCTTGTCCAAATACAAAAGCATGTGTTCCTGTGTGTGTAAGGGTGTGTGTGTGTGCGTGTGTAGGTGTGTGTGTGTGTGTGAGAAAAGAGAAGAAAAAAAATCAGAAAGGGCATGGAAAGTTGCAACAGAATGAAAGGCAGCTGCAACCAGTTAGAGAGCGCTTGCAGAAGGACACATGCCCACAAACACACTCACGTAGAGACACGCTCACACATGCACACACAAAGCCGTCGTTTATTTCTCATACATTCCTGTCATTTACACATCTCAATCATGACTTAGTTTCCTGCTGTCACTGTCTGGGGTTACATCTACCCAATAGCGCACACTATTTCTGTTAGCCAATCACCTGGCTAACAGAGATCTTTCTGTACAGACGGTCCACTGCCCACAGGCTCACCAACTTCTACCACATCAGTCTGAGCAGAGTCATCAGCCGCCACAACCAGAGAGGGGTTCGTTTTCTTGCTCATGGCTGATGCCCTTTGATCCCAATCTCCCCTATGAGTCTAGTGCTAAAGATTTCTTCAAATCACATATCATCTGCTGCAATAATCAATTAGCATTGCTTCACTCACTTGTCTTTCCTGGTTGAACTGCTATCACTACCGAATCTGAACATCAAGATGTGAAGATGGGAAAACAATTTCAAAAAATTAACAAACAACACACAATTATATCCGATCTAGGAGGACGCATGTATTTTGCTTACATTTATATTGCGTTACATTTATATTATACTAATATGAAACCAGTGATGAAAGTACAATTTTTAGGTACTCGGAATATTGAAATTAATTTATGTTCCAAACCGCATTGTCCATTATCAGGTCGTGGGTCATGCTGGAGCCTATCCCAGCAGTCATCGGGCGAGAGGCGGGGCACTCCCTGGACAAGGCACTTTTCAAGACGGACTTCACAAAGTGCTTTGCAGTAAAAACATTTAGTATTTAGCCATTGTAGCAAACACATAAGCAGCAGCATTTGCAATGCAAAAAATATAATAAAATCAATAAACAGTAAAACATGTTGAGACAAGTGTGGAAAAACTAAGAAAGTAGTGGAAAGAAATCTGATTAAAATATTTATTATGAATTGAATAACTTAAACGCTCTTATTATATGTGGTTGCTATCGACAGTGAAAGTCATGTGACATGAGTGTCTTCGGGGAAAAATATTTTCTGTCTCTTTTGGTCCTGCCCTTGACGTTCATCATCTTGTCAGACATTATGAATTGGAGTTTTTTTTTGTTTTTGTTTGCAAACTGCCAGGTTCTAAAGCATGTGTGGACAAGCACACACACACACTGAAAGGCACTCATGTTGAAATTGACGGTGTGAGCGGGATAATGAGTGGTGACTACCTTCATTACAAACTCCATTATGACTTGCTTATTGCTTGGACTGCTGCCACTTTTAGATTGGTTGTGTATGTGTGTGCTTGCGTGTGTGTGTGTGTTTGTAGGTATATATACTGTAGATGTAATAACAATGTAGGAATGTGACACAAAGCAGAAAAAAATGCATTATAATTTTTTTTTAGCTGTTCAGCCACTCCAGTATAGAATCTTGTCAATTTTCTGGAGTCTCTCGGCATCGTCATCGATCTTGTCGAAAGGCGAACCTTCATCTTTCTTTTGGCACGATTGGGGCCACGAAGATATGATCAAGCAGTTTCCTCCAGCACGAGAGGAGGATGCCTGAACGGCCAGGAGTGATTTGGCTTGGTTGCCATTTCAGCTACATTTCATATTGTCTTGTATTCTTTCGGTAGATCCCATGCAGTAGGCTGTACATTTATTTAATAAACATAATTAAAGGTCTGACTGTTTCCTGTTTGACGGATATTAGAAGATTACAAGACCTTTTCCTCAGAGAGCATCACAGCTGGGTGACAAGACTGCTGTCAGACACAGAGCAGATGAGCTGGCCAATCTGATAAGAGTTATGAAACAAGCCTAGCTCTGAAATGAACTGAGGCTAAATGACCGTGTGCCTGCTGTTTCACAGCTGAGGACAGGAAACTTATTAGTTGTGCTGTAGAAGAATTAAAAAAGCTATGGGAGAAGAAAAAACAGCAAAGCTTAGGCTAATGTTAGAAAATACTTCCTTATAAATAAAAGTCCTGCATTCAAAATGTGATGTTTGTAGAAATATATTTTATCATAGAAATGCAAGTATCGACTGTGTACAAGTACAAGTCAGTATTATAATTCACTGTGCAGTTTGCAATGTATTATACTGTGAATTAAGTTTTAGCTAATTAAATGACAGTTGGGTGATTTGACAGCATTAAATCATATTCTATAAGGTGTGACATCATTTTCTCATTATTGATGACCTGTGAGAATTTGACTTCTGTAAAGTCAACTTTTCAGCATTTTGCATTTTCCAGTCCTGCAAAAAAAAAAATGCTAACGATTCCAAGGAATTGAAACACTGGGAACCGGTTCTCAACAAGAACCCATTCACGATTCCCATGAGAACCATTTTCTGGGTAAGCCCAGCGGGCGATGGAATGAAAGACGGAGCAGCGAAGCCGCTGTAGTAGAGGAAGGCGGTGCTCGAAGACCACATGGCTCCGTGATTTCAGAGAAGAGGGGAAGTCATATTGAAAAGCACAATTTATTGTGATTGGCCTTATATGGTTAAATGGACTGCACTTAAATAGCGCTTTTCCATACTTTGCAGTGCCCAAAACGCTTTACAGCTTTGGACTCACATTCACACGTTCACTCAAGTGGGCGACTGCTGCCATGCAAGGCGCTGCCAGGCCCAAGGACACTTCGACATGTGGACAGTCAGAGCTGGGATTCGAACCACTGACCTACCGATCACTCTACCAACTTAGCCACAGTTTTAACAATTCTACTAATCGGAAAATGTTTACCCCTCTGGAATTGTATCGTGGAGCAATTTCAGCAAGAATGGATGATGTCAACAATACACAGAGAAAACAAAGGTTCATTTAATCTGTGTTTCTTATTAAATATTGTTTACACATTAATAAAATGCAAGCAACCGCATGAATGAGTAAATTATCTGAAGCCCCAAAGGGTAATGAAAATGCCCCTTCAAAATCAACTATTATGAGCACATGAAATGCCTTTAATAACACCATGTCCCTCTCTACATGTCTCTCTCTGAGCCTCATGTGTTTATTGGCATCAGCTGTCCTTGGTGCTGAATAGAAAAAAGGACATTATTTCCTTGAATGGGATTAGAGAAAGAAAGATCCACTTCATGCTGCTGGCTGTCATTTCAGCGCTCAGAAGATCAAATGGACATGTCGATTTAGGACACAAGCTTGGATTATACAAAATGTATTGCTTTTTATTTCTATATGTTGGAAGAGACATGATTGTGACGTCATTTTGATGTCAAATACACAAATAAGACGACAGCACATCTTCCAGTTACTTTTCACAATCTCCTAAAAAAATGGCTGAACCCAGGGGTCAGATGAAGAGTTCAAATGGTACAAGCAGCTCCATGCGGGAACGGCAGTCTGCTTCGTTCGACTCCGATGTCATGTCTTCATCGTTGTCGCCACAACTTGGCCAGAGCAGCTTCAGGAGAGTCAGATGCACAGAGGACAACTTCCCCTGTCCGATACCCGGCCTGGCATCAGACATCCTATGCATGAAAGTGAAAGAAAGAAGCAAGAGCAGTAATTTGCTGCAGTTTGTAAGCTCTACTACAGGACAAAGCAGGAGGCCGGGAGTCCAGAGCAAGGAGCACCAGATGTTACAAAGCAGAAGACCGTCCCTGTTATCTGTATCCTGCTCTCCAAAGACCCTCTGGATACCCCCCCCCCCCCCCCCAAACCTTCAATGTGTGGAGGAGGCAGATTACAGTCCCTCCTCACAGCACACAGCGTATGCAGCGTGACATTAGTGACTGATGGACGCTAATGCCCAGAGACGGGTTGAGGACTCCATCTCTGTCTCCTGGTCCTGATGCTGTCAGGGTTTTAGTTGCCTAAAAAAAATGTGATGCAAACTCATATATATTCAAATATGACTTGACTGGTGTTCATTATGCTGCACTTGTGTTCATCTGCAGAGAGTATGGATTCATAATTATCTTAAAATACTCCAGGCCAGTACAATATTGAGATAGTGCTGCACGTCAGTAATTCTTTTTAATGGCTCATTATATATTTCACCACATTTTGGAAGCTAATACTGCACTGCTTCACGGTTTGTTTAATAACTTTTGTTCCTGCTGTGCAAATTAAATTACTCTGTATTATTAAAGTTGAAGAGATCACCTAAATTGAACTTAGCTGATATTAAACCGGGAAGAATATCCCGGGCATGGATCATAATCCTGTCTCTGTGGACTTGCATATTATTTTAGCTCCCTCTTACGACCTAAAAAACTGGCAATAGGTGTGTTGGTAACTGCATTGTGTGCATGTTTGATAATGAATAGCTCCATACTTAATGGTGTGAATAGTTTCTAGTCTCTCTATGCATGGAACTTGTCCACGTTACACCAGCTGGGATAGGCTTAGATAGTTCTTCTTGTTGCTGCCAAGGATAAGCAATTATAGGATGGATAGATGGACTATTTACACGAGAGGCTTCTTCACAGGCTTTAACACTACTTTAGCTTACTTTAAATTAAAATCTGTCCCCACTGTTGGACTCTGAAATGATGATTTGAATGGCATTTCTTATACTTTTATTTTCTCTATACTTTTTTTTTTTAATCTCAGTGCTTCTTTCACCAAGGAAAGACTGTGTATCAGCAAATTACTGGACACGGTGGATTCTGAAACACATGTAGTAAGGTAATAAGCAAATAGTCTTTTATCTATGACCTTTCAAATCTATTGATCGGAAAAGGAAGTCAACAGTGAGAGTCCTGTTACGGCCGGCTAGCAGGCCCCAACACACGAGTTTATTTAACGGGTTCAATAATGGGGTGAGAAAGTCAGTATCAGAGGTGTGTGAGGGCGCATGTTGCCAGTGAGAAGAAAACACCAACAGACAGTATGACTTTGGGAACGGACCGACAGGGAAGCAGCAGCCTCCGTGTCTGCAACAACTGCCACTGCGATTGCTGATCTCAGACACTTGGTGGCCGGGTAGGCGGGGAACACTGGCCAGGTGTTCCCAACGACTTGATGCCAAGTCAGCTTTGGAGGCAACAAGTCGGGCCAAAGCCAGGGTGCTGTCACAGTCCAGCCAAGAGGTGAATGCTCTGTTGTCTTCTGCGGGAGTTAGGTGCTGCTCAAAATCCCCTCAGAATGTTGCTATCAACTTTGTATCCAAGGTCTTTTTAAAAAAAACAAAAGCTTCACAGACTGAAGATTAAGTGAGATTTTCTTTAAACTGATATTTCTTTAAACTCAGCATCATGGTGAGTTGGTGTTCAGTGCTGCCCTTGTTTTGCCACTTTCCCTCTCTACCATGTGTGTGTGTGTGTGCGTGCGTGCGTGCTGGAGATTTCTGTGCATGGCAATCTTTTCCTCTGTTACCTTGCGTGTTCTGGCATTAAATTGTTAATGATCCACCGGAGATAAAGCTATGTAATCAAGAATCCAGCTTCCAGTGTGAGTGTTTTCCTTCGTCGTTAGAAAGCGACGCACCTGGGATGCTTGGCTGTGGCTCTTGGAAGTATTTTATTACTGCAACATTGTTGGTTTAGGTGTGTTTAAAGCATGAAATTTACAGAAGGATGGTCCCGTCATTTCCTTATCTAAATTGAGATGAGTGACACAGAAATGAACATAAAGATCGTAAAGATCATGAAATACAAATATTTGACATTGTAACAAATATTTGTGCCCGTCATAGGACTGTGCTTCTGCTTTGAATTCTACTTGCATACATAAACGCATTGACGATATTTTCAACCCGGCACATAAAGGCTTCTCCACAGTGAGTTTACACACTCCTCCATGAGATAGTGCGATGATCGGCAATGTGCATTCTCCTCTCAAAGGAATAGCTGACAGAACAGCTTGTCCTCTAAAACTGCTTCACACGTCTGAGACTGAGAATGAATCAAAGACGGGCTTGAAACTAGCTTTCACTTCCAACATCTAGACTTTAAATTTAACTTGTGAAATCCTCTTCTCCAACACTAAGTCCCCTCTTCCTCCCATCCTTAACCTCCAGTGATTTGTCGCTCTCTCCCTATACACCTCCATTTCCTGTTTTTCCATTCCTGTTTTCTCTTCCCTTCCGACCTTGTTGTTCAACGCATCAACGCACATACAGTTGCACTTCATATAAATAAACTACTCATGCATAGGTGTCCTGTTGACAACTTTTCTGAAGAGGTTGCCTGATCTGACAAAAACAGCCATTCCTACATCCCCATTCTCTCTGAGTCAGGAGAGAAATTGGGATATGAAAACGGTGTGGATAATTAAAAAGGAATATACTGCTATGGTGAAACTGCTTGGGTGCTCAAAATAACTTAAAATTAAACTGGATCAAGTTCGCAATTCACAAGTTTGACAGTTAATGTTTTCTTCACTGGTTACTCAGCGTGTGTGTGTGTCTGTGTGTGCATCTGAAAGATGATCCACTTGTCCTGGATTCCCTGCTAAACTTAGCAGAGTGACTGTTGTCATGTTTGAGCTGTCACAAGCATGTTTCCCTGCGAGAACACTCCCCGCAGGCCAATGTGCCTGTTCCTTCAGCCTGTTGCTTTCATACCACGTGGACCGATGCCATGGACAAGAAGCTCGCTGATCCAGCCAGGGTCGACTGTTGAGACAAGGTTCAGTCCACTGGTGACTGATTTTTCCTTTAAAGGTTATTCAAGGTGCTTTAAATAACTGTCTGAACCAGAAAATGGGGCTTTCACTTTCTGCATCACCAACGTATTTTTCTGTCACTACTGACATTCTGGTAGGACACATAATGCAGGGAGTGTTGCGGGCTTATGTCGTCTTCCCAATTACACTCCCTCGCTCTGTTTTCTCACTTCAGACAGATCGACTGCTACAACAGCATCGCGTCACGTCAGGAGGCGCCTTCACTGCTCCCTCTGGCAGGAGAATTTCCGTTGAATCCTGCAGTGTGTGAGGCACATTATTTTTCTATATTGCACTGAGTGCATGTTTGAGATTCAAGAGAAGATAATTTGCAGCAATTCTCAATTTGTGTGTGGTGAAACCCAATTTCAAAATCCGTGAGGATTTATTTTAAGCTCCTGTGGTGTGAAGCCGGCATTATAATTGGCACGCTTGAAGTTTAGCAACATGCTGTCAAACATTGCAAAGTGCACCTTCAGTGAGGATTATGTGCTAACACTGTTGTGTGATTTACACAGAGCCATTATGGTAGAAGGTGTGATGTGTAATAGTACACCCAATAATTTAGCTGATAGTCACATGAGAAGATTGATACAGATGACAGTATCAATCTTCCGTCTGTTCCTTCACTTAAAATAAAAAGATTTGACCTTTTGATTTTTTTACACTTTAATTACATTCACAAATGTACAGTTTCACATATCAACAAGAAAGTGCTTCAAATACAAAAATTAGAAATACAAATAAATAAGATTTTAAAAAACATCAGTGCAATGCTTATCAATCAGCAAAGTAATTTGTCCTTTTGTCTGATATTACAGCAAAATACTGAAGCTGCTTCTTGACCTGCTTTATTCTCCTCTAAAATGTGTTCTTTCTACATGGATTGTGAGCTTCACTTCACCAGAATTAAAGTTTAAAAGCTGCCACTTTTGTGATTTGCTTTTTTGTATCCTGCACCAGAAATAAATAAAAATTCCAATACTAATATTTTCACTAAACAAATTAAAAATATTTGTCAAAAGAGTGAAGAGCCTCCCCTCGGCTTGCTGGTCCATGCAGTGGGTGCACTGTTACACTGCCCTTTCTTTTTTGATTGCTTTTACACAGTTTTTGTAAAGGACTTGTTGGACGTGTGCTGACCATGTTTTACACAAGAGAGATTCTGCATAGAGGCTGGATGCCTCAATGCAGCCTAAAAGGTAGTTTAAATGTTTGAAGACATTTCCCCTCTTATCCAAGGGGCTTCTTCAGTTCTCAGAACCTATTTCAGCAGTGGTGACTGCATCCTGACAGGACTTTTTTTCAGAGATACAAATTTTCCAAGACAGCTCTTGATTCAGGAATCCCTCACTGATAAAAGGGAACACATTTGACAAAGTGATATTAGACACTGGCTGCTACAAATGCAGGACTTGTTTGAATAATCCATTTAAAGATCTCTCTCAGTAATTTTACCTGCACCATCTTCTCCAAAAACAGACCTCACGGCGCTGTGCCCGATGATCCCCCCCCACCCACACCATTCGTGCCACCTCCTCCTACTGCAAGTATAGCTGGCCATGTCTCCCTAACAGTAAGATGAGGCCACTATAGAAGCCATAATGGTGTCTGTCAGAAGAAGACGTCCCAAGTCTTCCCTACAGTGGCAGGAACCAGTGAAACATGAGGTGAGAAGGCGGTCGCTTTATTTGTAGCCACTCAGGGTCTTCAGTGAAACCCCAGCGGACCTCCTTCCCTTTTCGATTCCTATTTTTCACAGACTAAGTGAATGTGTGGGTGGGGCCGCACACATACAAAACACACACACACACACACACATTTTAATTGTGTTAGCAAACGCGCTAATTGCATTGCTGTTGGCTGGGATTCTGTCCTTTTTCAGTTTGCTACAACTCTGAACGTTTGCGTTCGAGTTAGACAAGAATATGCATGCCTGCATGAAGAGAGCCGCCGCCTCATGGAACCTTCCAGCTACGCTCACAGCATTTCTCATGATTATGAGCTTCCCCATCAGCTGCAGTGAGGAAGTGAGAATGTCAGACTGTTCTATGATTAGGATGATTGCTGTGACTGTCACCCCTCAACTTTAACCCCCCCCCCCCCCAGCAGCCAACTGTTCCGGATAGAGATGTGCACATTATTAATGATGGTCAAATTCCACATATGAAAGACTCTGTGTCATCATGCTTCCTCCTATTCGCTATACATCTTTTAATGATTTCTTTTCTTCTTCCTGTTTTATCAGCATTTTGCACTAGTGATGGTTGAAAAGTTGTATCCAAAATTATCGAGGATTTTGCATACCTTGCATGCTTCTCTCCAAACAGGTTGATCTTTGCTGCGGAATATAATGGCGTTTGACACAAGCCAACAGTCTTTTGTCTTCCCGCTCTCTCTGCATTTTGAACAATGCTGAATTCTCACCAGCAGGATGTCAATGGGAAATCATTAGCTTCCTGTCTTTGTGTGTTAGAAGTCCATCTGTGAAGCTACGTCACATATTTATCCGAAAAAACTTGCTCAGATGCGAACATGCCGTTGTCTTTCGTACGCTCCTGCGTGAGTGTTTAATGTTAACTTTGATTGAATTTAACAGTTCTCAAACCTCCGTTGTTGTATCTCTTGCTCCTTTGAGCTGTGAGCGCCAGAGATGATGCAAGGAATGTTAGATTGGTTGGATGTGGCTCTGTTGCCCTCCACTGGAACAAAGGCCTCGGTGCAGACCTTTTTAACTCTTGCTGCTATTCCAAACCACAATGTGGTTCTACTCAATCCGCAGAGGAATATAAACATATTTGAAATATTTTCATGTTTAGACATTATTATTTCCTTTTATTTCACAGTGAACTGCCCTCTTAAGAGGTCTTCACTCCAGGTTGGGAACATCTGAATTGCTGTCATTGCTTTGGGGCCTGGGGATATAATGCTCTGACATTTATGCCATGACAATTTTGACATTTTATTGTGGTCCTTACACTAAACTCAAGTAAAATGTAAAGGCGCACACCGTGTAGAAACCCCACATAGTGATGCTTCCTATAGTGTGGGTTAATCCAATCACTGAGAGACTAAAGCGGCCAGTGCACACGGTCTGAGACCTGCGTCATGGTCAAGCAGCTACGGTCCTCAGGCGGACCGTCTGCAACCGTTTCTATCACTTTCACAAATTGGCAATCTGACATTTGACACCTTTTTCATTCCATCACTGACCAGAAGTGTGGATGGGAGATGGAGTCGCAGTCTGGACATCCCTCTTCGGATCTTATTCATCCCTTAACACTGACATAACTATTCCTGTCATTTGTCAGACGCACCATTATACCCATAATGCAACAAGGCTGCTACTGATTCCCGATCTAGACTTCACAGCACATCAAACAAATTAGAAAGTTGCTGAAGCGTACCTTGACGCTAATGTCAAATTCTCCACTAACAGAAATCCAAATAGGGCTGCAGGAGGTGTAGTTGCCGAAATGAAATGTAGGCTAGTCTAAACCCTTGGTGATATGAAGCGTATTAAAATCCGCTTTATTAGTTATCCACAGGCCTTGTTTTGACTCCATCGTTTGTAGAAATGTTCTGTTACTGTTCTTTTTAAATTTAGTGGCTACCTGTTTTTAGCGGTTTTGTTAATCCATCTTTTTTTTGCAAACATGTAACATCCAAACATCACACGCCTGTCGTGTCTCCTCTCTTGACTCTTACATTTTTACTTATGCAGGCGTCGATTTACCTCTATTACCACCTCCACGGTTGGGAACAATAGCAACACCCCACCCCCCCTCACCCCCGACAAAAAGGTTTGTATAGTGCCTTCAAAACAACAAGGGTGGGTAAAAGTTGCAAAAATCCTGCTTGGAACAGACCGTGTCAAACCGGGGCTTATTCCTCTAGGATAACAAACGGGTTATTCGGCTTAACATGAGCCGTAACTCCCTTTCTGAGTATGAAGTGTACCTCAAAACAGCGGATGCATTGGTGTGAACACGACACGTTGAACAGCAGCAGGAATTGTGAACTTTCGGGAGAGAAATAGATTAACAAGAGGAAGGGCTTTAGCGATGGCGATGCCCCCAGTCTCATTTGCATCATGCATAAAGAGCAACATTTGAAAACTGCCTCTTCACACCTCTGAGACCAAATCACAAGATGCCTTTGGAAAGCGTTTCATTTATGCTGCGCTCGGATTCTTCTGGTATGATGAATGAGCATCCTCCACAAATTGACTAATTAATAAATCAAAACACACACGTTGCCACAGAGGATGTGTGAGAATACACACTTTGAAAATAGAGTAATTAATTCAAGGTCAGAAGACAATAAAACCAATAACGTTTTGCCACAAATCGTTTTTCCCTTTTTGAAATTACGGCCTTAAACTTATGTCTCCGAGGCCTTTGAATCCTTGTGGGATGAAAACAATGGAGGGGAATTATCTCTGCCTTTAATTAGCTTAGTGGTTTCAGACATTTAAATGAGTCAACTATCCTTCTTGTAGGACACGGGGTGAGGATTAAAGACCTGTCGCTGTATGTCTTCTTCTGATCTGTGGAAGTTCACCTTTTACTGAATGGATCACACCGCTCCACCCTCGCTCTATTTTAGGCTGTTTCAATTAGAGCCTGCTGTGGATGATATGAGATGAAAGTGGTATTAGATAAGGGGCAATGAGCCCAGGCCCCTTGGTAAGTTGGTAGAGGTTAGGAGGAAAGAAAAAGATCAGTCGATTAGAATCGCTTCTGCAAAGGAGAATAAGGAAGCAGATCCGGGGTTTTCCTTTTTATTTGACATTATTGCTCATGTTTAAAGAACAATGTATAAAAATATGGCACACTTTAATAATATTAATATTATTAATAACTTTAATAGTAGAGTTAATCTTCTGCCAGGCGTAGCTGTTCCAAGTTATATCGTTGGCACGTCTGACTTTGGCTTGTTAATAGGCCCTTGATACAAGTCGCTTCGGATGTTTGCTAAATGACTAAATGTAAATATAATCGATACATCTGTTTTGAGCATTGTATCCATTAACACCTACATACTTCCATGCATCTTTTATGCTGGCAACATCCCAAAGTCAAAAACTTTTGAGAGCAATGAAATTGGTGACATGGAGTATAGATGCAAAAATCTAACTGGTAAAAACAAAAAAACAAAGTATCGATGTACTGAATAGTCCAATAAATATCGTGACCTGTGGATGGAATGTTTCTTCACCACTTTTTTGTTCTTTATATACATAGTTTCTTCATTCTTGCTTGGGTTATAGTTACACTGCCCCCAACGATTTCTGGTCTGTTTCATCTGCAATGCACAAGTGTGGACAAATTAATCTGTATATATATGTATATATATCTTTAACGATGAACATGAATGAGGCTTATATGTTGCAACTATCAACGACAGCAGACAGTAGACAAGAGTTTTCATTTAGGGACTAAAAAGTGAAGCCGTTTTTACACATAGCGCTGCAACAAAGACCTGTCTCCGTGCCACCTATTTTATTTACATGGAACAAACAAACAGTGGCATTACACAACCTCAGGGTTCTTTTTTTGAATAGCAAGCTGCTATTCTGCAAGCAAAAGAGGCGTGATCGTATTGTACAGTGGCGTCTGCAACTTGTGTGACGTTCTCACCGCATGTAAAAAAAAACACTTTGTAAACAGTGTTACATGCTGAGCGATCTTAACCCCTACTTGGACAGCGAGGATACCTCAGGCTGTGCCGTCTTCCCACGTTGCAGACATTTTCATTTAATTTTCCCATTTTGAATTAGCTGTTAACTGCTTTTACCTGCTTGGTAAATCTCGGGGTGACACACATGACACATTGTGACATCATACCAGAGACCTGTCGTACCACCTACCGGTAACTCACTCCATTAAGACAGACATCGAGTTGGTGCTGTCGCTCCGCTGCTGTCTCGGAGGAGGAACAACAATGGATGTCTGTTATGCCTTTGTAATGCTCATGCTGAATGATGAAGAGCAACGAAAGCACAAGCCTCCAAGAGGCTGTGTTAAAGGGGAGTTAGCTGATAACAATGTAGCCAATCTGCTAAAACACACATTTCATTCATCCTTTTAATTATGAGAGTCCAGCAGTCTCAGTGTTTCATCAGACACCTTGAGCCGCAGTGAAGGGACAGCAACACAAAGAACAAAGGGCAACGTGTGTGCACGTCCATCCAGTTATCAGTGGCGTGTGAAAGTAAACTCCCCTCCCCTCTGATCTGACAGGATGGCCTGGTTTTACATTCAGAGTGATCATTCCCCACAGATGTGACTATCTACACCAAAAGACCCGAGGTTATGTTGCCATCACGCCTTTAGGTAGATAGCGCTGATTGACTTCATGCAGGCGTTGACTTCTTTTTAAATGGAATTTGGGAAAGGGCTGGCAGCAGGCCACTTTGAATCCCACAAGACAGGCCCATGTGACATGTTTCTGTTGCTGCCACCTCGATCCACACCTGTGATAAAAATCCTCATCATAAGAGGTTTATGGGGTTTTAAATCGGCAGATTCATTCATTTGTTCCATCCAACTGATGGTATGTCGTTTGAGCTTCAATAGTCACACGGATGCATAATGGATTCCAGTTACTTTAATGTTTATTCGCCTAACCATATTGCGTGTGTGCGTTGTATCGCTGTTGTGGATAAATTAAAACTGTATTGATCCAACAGAGCTTTCCCAGATATCCCTCGAGGTGATGAAGTCACGACTACGGTTGAATCATATGCTGCGCTGACAGGCATTGATTAGAAACAGAGGTTATTGCACAGTTTGCTAAAGGGTGTAAAAATGATCTTATGAATGCATTTTTTAAACACAGTGAGAGAGATGTGATTACTTCGTGATTTGAATAGTAGACTATTAGAGTATTAAATGATGAACTCTTTGTACAAATATTGCACCACAGGGCTAAATCATATTAACAGGAACTTCTCTGTTGAAACAAAACTCGTTGGCACATCGGCAAACAAGGAAATCTTGAAAACCAAACATCCAAAGGAGTGTCAGAACATTCTAGACAAAGTTGCTGCTGAGTCACTTCCGCTCCGCTGTTATTCAGGCTTGCTGAGATTTTAGAACAGCATGGATGCTGTTCTAAAGTTTGTTTTAGGCAGTATATCTATAATTTTAGGTCTATAGCTGGGTAATTTAAAACATTGTCTTAATTCACCTTGGTTTGTTTTGATTTATATGAAACTATAAAAGCCGGTGTCATGGCATTAGAGTGGAGAACAACAGAGACCAAAACACCTTTGCGTGATTAAGCAAGGCCTTATGTATTGCAGTAGAAAGGCCTTTCCCGCAAGTTGTCTGCGAGTGAGTCACAGGAGGAAGATAAATGATCAGTGATTTCTAAACTAAGGTGTGGCAAGTCCCCGAGAGTATGAAGGGGAGCAGCCACGCTGACTTCGCGATTACAGCCGCACTGCTCCTTTAACTGTTTGTGAGTGACGTGGGACGCCGACGGCGTGCTGAGTGTGGGCAGGAAGCGTTGAAAAGCTACGGCTTCAAGCTAGCCTAAACTAGCATAGACAAAACCGGAAATCACATTTTTCCCTTTCAGAATATAATAATTAGTTTGTTAAAAGAAATTGTCACGATAAATACTATCAAAAGGACTTTTTTTTCTGATAATAAATTTTATAAATTACGTTATTAAGAGGTAAATAAACCGTAACAAGGTACCGGTGCAGGACATATTATGTCATTATAAATTTATTCTGAAATTTCCCGCAGGAAGTGTAAAGGCCTGCGTCATAGTAAACTCGACTCTACAACAGAAGAGGAACTGGCGCACGGCGTCTACTTGAACGAAGACGGTGGAAGCTTGCACAAGAACCGGCTGAGCCGTCCTCTGGAACTCAACATGCCACAATTCAAATGTTGAGCACACGTCCGAAGGGGCCACCATTACCTCCTAAACGGCAGTAGCTGACGGCCACGCCCCGGGTCCACCGCTCGGAGCGATTTGAAACCCAGCAGGGCGGCTAGCGGGCTCACAGCGGCGCGGAGAGGAAGCAGGAGCGGCGGGCTGTTCGGGAACCATGAGAGAGTACAAAGTGGTAGTTCTTGGGTCCGGAGGAGTCGGGAAATCCGCGTTAACCGTCCAGTTCGTGACGGGGTCCTTCATCGAGAAATATGACCCCACGATAGAGGATTTCTACAGAAAGGAGATAGAGGTGGACTCTTCTCCGTCCGTTCTGGAGATACTGGACACGGCCGGGACCGAGCAGTTCGCCTCCATGCGAGATCTGTACATCAAAAACGGCCAGGGCTTCATCCTGGTGTACAGCCTGGTGAACCAACAGAGCTTCCAGGACATCAAGCCGATGCGGGATCAGATCATTCGGGTGAAACGGTACGAGAGGGTGCCCATGATTCTGGTCGGGAACAAAGTGGACCTGGAGGGAGAAAGGGAGGTCTCGTCCGGCGACGGCAAGGCGCTGGCGGACGACTGGAACTGCCCGTTCATGGAAACTTCAGCCAAAAATAAAACGTCGGTGGACGAACTGTTCGCGGAGATAGTCCGACAGATGAACTACGCCTCGACACCCAATGGCGACGACCAGTGCTGCTCGTCTTGTGTCATCCTTTAAGAAACGCAATCAGAATTACGTTTTTAGTCTTTGCTCGGTTTTATGTTTGCAAATGGTAAGTTGAAGCGTAATACACACTCAAAACGTCAAAAGCTGCAAGAGATCCTCTGGAAGCGGCACCCAAAACGCACTAAATTGCGCATGTCAGTAGAAAGTAGTGGCCAGAATGCAGCACTTTGTGTTTGCTGCTACTTCTGAGCGGGGAGTTCGTTTACAATGAGAATCTACAGAGCTCAGCGTGCAGGCCGTTGTGCTAAAGCAGATTGGGGAAGTGTCTGACTCACGAGTAAAACTGCAGAGCAGGCTGTGGTTGAATCTGGAGACCCTAAATATCAAGCAACTTCTCAAAAGCTAAGAAGAATTGGGGGGGGGGGGGGGGGTGCACAGTTCCTCTGTTTGCTCACACACAGTGTTCTGTTCTTCTGTGCTCTTGTCAAAAGTCACTTTGGTTCACTCACAATTCATTCTTTTTTTTTGGCAGTGTGTTGCAGCAAGTGTGTACTCTTGAGCTCCTCTTCGTGTCTCGCCCTGGCTTCGGAGGAAAATGCAGGGAGGAATACTGCAGGGGAGGGGGGGGGAGCGACGGCGGGAGGGGTCCAGTCTTCAGGAATTCCGCTGTGTTGGAGTATCTTTCGCTGCACGATCAGTGTCCTCCATTGATGTCAACACTGTCGTCTCCAGAGTTTCAGCGAAGCCCCCCCCCCCCCCCCCCATCGCACTCGTTCCGACTGTCCTCACACCTGGAGCTGAGCCTGAATGGAGACGATACGGAGGGCAACACTTAGATACACTGGCAAATGGATATTTCTGCAGAAGAGGACGACAGAGAGTATATTTTGTAGAATATCTGCACCGTCTGGCGCAGGTTACGGTTTTAACTCACTTTAGCGGAATGCCCCGTAACACTCCAAATCTTCTGGGGTTTTTTTCTTCTCTTTTCCAATGTCAAAAGAAGACGACGCCACTTTCCCGCGGGTGGAGTGAAACGTGACGAGTGCCACTTCAGTGTTTGAGAGGACCTGAGCTAAAGTGGCACGGGGCTGTTGACACGATCGCCCTCGTGTCCGAGTGCCTTTCCAAAACGAATCAGCTGTTCAGTTTAGTGCCAACCTCCGTATATCACCAAAACGACTCTGAAAATCTGTTCACCTGGATAATGTCGTAGGGGTGGAGGCTGAATTTTTATTTTTATTTCTTTTTAAATGGGCTTTTTGTATTGGAACGGCAGTTTTCTGTGTGTTTTTTGTTCGCCTTTTCGAAGTCTAAGATGTCATTTTTGCAATGTCTGCATTGTCTGGCCAAACCTCTATCTTGAAATGCACAGGTACTGGAATCCCCTCGACGTGACCACAGCACCAAACGCTTTCCTTCCGGACCTCTTGAACTCTGTTTGTACTGTTGATTTTGTCGTTTTTTTGGCAGGAAATGTGATCATGTACCGTGTTGACAAATCTAACCTTGATTGTACGTTTCTCAGATCAGCCTTTAAACAATTGGCTGTCTGTTTAAAAAAAAAACTTTTTAATACAAATGACATTTTTCAAAAAAGATCTCGAACTGTGTTTCCTCTTTGTTGACGTCTACCTGCTTCAGTGTTTACCGCGGTGGCCAGTTTAAACAAGTTGTCACGAGCAGTTTGCACAAGATCGCTTCTTGTTTAAACACAGTCTAGTGTGTTTGAATACAGACAAATAACTAGATTACTACAAATACCCACAGTTCTAAAGTAGTCCAAAAAGGAAACTATTCACTCATGTGTGTGATTTACAGTAACATGATTTCCCCCAAAACCCAAATTTAAGTTAAGCTAAAAAGTTGAGAATAAGCTCGTAGGGAAAAGGGAATTTAGCCTTTCTTTTTTGACACATTCACTTGTCAACTTAATGGATGTGCTCTTATTTCATGTGGTTTATGACATTTTAAAATATTCTTTTTAGCCTTTTTGACCGTGATTTTCCTTGCATGCTAAACTTTCCATGGTGAGTGAAAAGCAGAAGCTGACAGGAAGCGGACGGCGTTATTACAAACATGTTGCAACTTGCTTGAAGAAGAGATGAGTAAGTCACCTCAGTCTGTGGGAGTGTTGGTATCACCCTGCTGATCCGGGCATAGTTATTGTCTTGCTATTAAACCACTTGCCACGTCCCTGTACGGCTGGAATTTGTGTAAAAATAACATCTCGTTAATTCCCTGCTGAGATTTCTCATTTCTTCCTCGTTGATGATCCGCTGCTGATGTGTTGGGAAGATGAAAACACCTCTTCTCTATTCTGTCACCCTTGCATTCATTAATTGACGGGGTCGGGTCATGCAGTTCAAGAGAAGCGCTCTAAACGCCTTGTAGTGGAGCTTCCGCTTGGGTGTAGAGGCACGAGGACGGCCTGGCGTGACCCACAGGGCTTACCGAGCCCCTGCTGGCTGGGGAGCTGCAGAATAGCTTTGTGTGTGTGTGTGTGTGGGGGGGGGGGGGGACAAAGACACGCACTGTATTTTTCGCTCACCCTAAGGAGGAATAGACAAAGTTGGGCTTTAACTTCGTGTTTCAGCATCAGGTGGAGAAATGGTCTTTGTTGGTGCTTGTTGACGGCGAGCGTCCCAGTCTGTCTTTCATCCGCCGCAGGCCGCGGCGGGTTCACAGCGGCGCTGTGCATGTGAAGTCGAGGCCGATGCGTGTGTGTCTTCCGAGGCCCGGGCACAGGTTGTGTGATTAGACACGATCTGAGCTGAAGCTGAACTTCAAATACTACAGGTGAACTGGTGGGAGGATAAGCGGGGGCACCCATTACAGCTATGTCCCAGAAACTGTAGGTGACACCCCCCCCCCCCACACACACACACACACACTTGCTGTGTTGAAACAGCTGATAGCAGAGGAATTTGCCCTATGGGGAGATAAGGGTCTGTTTAGTGTCTTTTAATCCATCACTTTGAGATGAGAGGAAGTGAAAGCAACCCCCCCCTCCCTTTTTTTTTCTTATTTTTTGTTTTACTTGAGTGTGGTTAGTTACGGTGGTTTTCATTTTCAATTTCCTGGACTTGTATATTTTTTGTAGGTTTGAATTCTAGCATTTTTTATTTTTATTGCTCAACTTGTTTGCTTCAGCCGCGGCACACAGGAAAGCCTTTGTGATCAGGTTTGCACATCGTCATCTTGTCAGTGGTTGCTGGTCATGGGAGAAGGTCATGTGATGTAGTTGCCATGGTTAAGGGGGGTTGGGACGTGGCATGGCTGCTCTGGGTGGCCCTGTGACCTATGGGAGTTCAGTTGTTGCTGGCTGATTGGTCGTCTCACTCACAACATACAGTCTGTATTTTCTTACCTTGTGACAGGAAGTGCGTTTATACATTTAAGCCACATTTCTCTGCCTACTTTGATGTTGCCGCCTATTAAGAGAGAGTTCTCGTCTGTGACAGGAAGTGTTGTGACGGAGTCGGTGAGCGTGGATGGTTCGTGTTTACACGGGACTTAATCACTACATGGGCGCTTTGTTGAATTATAGGCTTCTCGTCCTCTTTGAGCATCGCCGTATTTTTGAGGCTCTGTTCTGCCCGAGAGAGAGAGAGAGTGACCTTCTTCCTCCAGGCAGATGTGCTGTATCTCCCAAGGGACGCCTGTCCTCTAAAGTCCTCTCGACTCCATTATCCATGACAGTAGCATAAAAACACACGTGACGGAACTCACACTTGTTAACTTTGTTGTGTCATTTCTGGTTAAATTGGGCATTACCATAACAAAACGGGAGTGACCATTCACTCTGCGTCTTCCCTTCGAAGGATGAAGGAGCTTTGTTTTCTCTCTTTCACTTGTGCTTGAATGCACACACACAAGCAAATTTAAACCGTCTGCAATTTAGATTCCTGCAGCATTCCAACACCAAGACTTCGGACACAGGCGTTAGTTTTCCAATGAGCCGATTCTTATTTAATCTGAGCGCACGTATCATGTTGTTTCTCTATACTGATCTTTTAACTTTAATATCATATCAGACGAGTTGCTTCTGATCATCCATTAGCTCACGCTGCAATTCAGGGAGTGGCTTTCTCACTCAGAGCTGGCTATGCCGAAGTGGGAATGCCCCGGAATTCCTGTCATTCCTTCGATTGAAATGTCTGGACATGTCTTCAGCCTCAGCTGCAAGAGAGATAAAACGGAGAAAGTTAGAATTGAATGCAAAAATAGTGCTATTAATGTTTTAAATGGTTGATTTCAGGTGCATTTCATGTCTGTTGGGAAATCTGACTTTTCGTTACTCTGGCCGAGCTTGCCTTGTTTTCTCAGTCCTAATCAAAACTCTGATCGAGTCAGAGAAGGGAATATTCCCAGTAGGTAATTAACCAATAAGAGAGCAGCAGAGCTAAATGATGATTGAGTATAGATTTCCTGAGAAGACCTCCTGACACCTACCGCATCTCGCCGCGTACGCACTCAAACACATCTTTACACCATCTTTAGATCATCGCCCCACAGCTGCCTTGGTTCATACCCGAGCCGGAACTCAAAAAGGAAACTAGGCCACATGAGATAGTCACACAGAACCAGTTGCTCACCACAGCCACTGTGGAGGGAGTGCTTCAGGACTTCATTGTGAATTGAGCACAAATACATTGTGTTTTAATTATGATGGAGGTAAAATTAGGTCGATAATCATGAGGTGGAACAGAGGAATACAATTAGACTGTTTTATTTTTTTGTAAATAAATAATTGGTGTCTTACAGAACCAGTTTTCTGGTTTTCTACAACTTGTAGAACTTCAGTGTCATCGCTGACGGCACGCTGTTTCCGCTGTTAGCTGTAGCTCCCGAGGTTTGGGTGCGGCTTCTCTCTTGAATGACAGACTTACTGCTGCTTCCTCACGGTTGTTTGTGTGCCTGATTGATCATAGGTCTGCAGGAGATGCTGAGTAGTGGTGCATTAAGTGACATTTTGGGAAGGAAAAACGACATCGCTCGTTCCCGACCTTGCTATTTGCGTGATTTTGGGAGGGTAGGTTGAAACCACACCAGTTGGAAGATTCAAACTACCGGTTGTGATGATGCACTGGGAGGTTTTTTTTCCCCAGATGTAATGATACCCATGCCCCTTAAACCACTGTCGCCATGAAGATGTTTCAGGGCACAAAATGGTTTTTGCTGGATCTGGTTCTACTCAAAGCTCTTTCTATGATCCCAAAAAAACAAAACAAACACAAAAACATGTAATTTCAAATGAGGTTGAACCCTTTTTAAAACTTCAAACTATCTAAAGTAGTTGAACTAGTCATGTTTTAATGGAGATTGAATTCAGATGTTATTTGCCTATAGAGATCTATCGTATTGATTTGGTTGTCTGACAGCTGCAGGGTTTAAATCCAGCTAAGCTCAGCTGTTAGAGGGAGTTTCTGGTGAGAGCAGCTTCAATTTAAGGTCGGATCCACAAAACAAACAAGGCTACGTTCGAATGCATGGAGAGCCGGTGCAGCCGGCTGCTGGAGGAAGTTGATGCCGTGCTGTGGACAGCGTAGCGGGACAGGATGCTTGATATCACGGGGTCGCGAACCCCGGCCCTGAAGCCCGATGAGAGAAACTCTGCTTTCCCACTCGCCACAATTGCAAAACAAACAAAACAAGTGTCACATATGTGGTTGTTCAGAGTTGTACTTTTTCACTAGTAGATAAGAGTTTGTAGCATCCTCCTCTAGGGACTGATGCCGGGTCATGTGACTGCTTCCCACCACTCAGGAGTTGCTCTCCCGCCACCACGAAAGCATCAGCATTCTGGCTCAAATGCCGTGACCCAGAACACCGCTGCACAATCACTTCATTTTATTCCTTCAACATTCTCACCATTATTCTATATTCCGCCTTCCTCTTTCAACCTTTTTTAGTTCAGGACTTGTGTTTCTTTATTACTGCTTGCTTTTTAGAGAGTCACGCTGTTATAGTCAGGACAGGATCATAGAGAGAGAAACTACAAAATGATGAGCTGAAGGTTCACTTCGAGTGAAGAATATGCTTTCTTGTTTTTGTAAGCGCTGAGGTTGTGTGTTTTTCACATTGACCGTAATTTATCCTCACGTCATTACATGCACAATTAGCTGGGATGTTTCCCACATCTGCAGCCAGTTTGTAGCAATGGAAGCAAAAAGCCAGATGATCTCATCCACAAAAACAAAAAACCCGAGGGAAAAGGGTCCAAATATTGAGCTCATGTTGTCGTCTTCAAATTATTTTCCTGTTCATGTTAAAAAAAAAAGTACAAATAAATCAGGCTTTTAAAAAATCTTATATATTAAAGAGATGGTATTTTCAGCATTTTTCCATCAGAATTTGTAGAATATTCTCAATGTGAAAGAGTTTATTGCAAAATGAAAACAAAATTGCTTAATCAGATCACCAGATTTGATCTGTTCTAGATTACAGAGCTAATAGACACCGTGTTGCAACATGTTAATTTACCTTGTGGAAACATTTGCCATATATGCTCCTCGCAGGAAGTGCGCGTGGATAAACTGGCTTGTGGCACAGCTGACTGTTCACTCATTAATTACACAGGAGCCCCACCCAGAATGCCACAGTGTCTGTGTCACACGGCAACGCTCTGCAGCAGGAAGTGAGCTTGACAGTGCAGTACTGCGTACCAAACGTTCATATCGCTACACCCACACAGCACCGGGTTGTCTCATCATGAGTCGCCTTTGTCCTCGCTGAAACCACTGGCAGTCTTCAGTGGACGTCACGGCTGTGCGTTCACACGGAACCGTTACGAAGTGCTAGATTTCAGCAGATTTTAGAGAGAATTTTTGAGCGACTCTGCTCTCAGGAAATTGCTCATATCCTGTGTGGAGCGGTGGAAGGGGAAGTCTCCTGTGACGCTGGGAGTCGGTAGCCTACTGACCTAAATCAGTGAGCTCTGGATCCTGCTGCACGTTGGTTAGCAGCAACTATGTTAAAGCACATACTTCAGAAACATGGAAAATGCAAGTCAGCGTTCTGAAGAACACGGTGATGCTGCTGCAACAACTAAACACGGAGTGATTATCGGCTTCACCGCCATATTTTAATTGCTGCATTTGCACGGAACTCACGGAAAGATTGCGCCACAGTTTGGAGGAGTCAGCGGGGTAGCTTTAAAGTCGTCTGGGCTTTTTTCTCACAAGTGATCTGTGAACATTAGTGAAATATTCCAAGACTGAGATTCCAACAAGTTTTTTATGCCGAAAACAGCAAAAGGTCATCCTTCTCAAAAATGATCTTTGAACACATGCAAAACATTCTGCATGCTGTTGGTTGATTTTTAAGGTTGGTAGTGCAACTTTACATAATCAACACAGAACAAGATCGCAGTGATGCTAAATCGGGAGATCGACACTGGAGGGATATTAATAACTCAATTGACTTTCCTAATATTTTTTTAAACTTATGCAACAAGTGGAATATGCTGATCCTGTATCAGATTTGGAATTACAAGTCCGATACTGACATGATGACCCCCCCCCCCCCCCCCCCCCCCAACAGGCTGCGTGTAATAATGTCCTACAGAAAAACGACTGTATGATCGAATGTGGCACAGCTCTCAAAGTCAATTCAAGTTCCCCCCACTGCCCAAACCGCCCACCAGCTTTGCAGATCACACTCTTGCTGGTTGGTGTGATCTAACTTAGTCAGCTTATAAAAATTACATCCAGTCCTGCTCACTGTTTTTCTAAAGGTGTTGAAATGATATTTGCAGTCTGTTTGTTCTCACATGCAAATATCTTGGCCACAGGCACAATAAAATAACTGCTTCACAGATGGGAGATGAGCGCCGACCCCGCTGCTTCGTCCTTCCGATGTGTGTGTGTGTCTGGTGAATTGGCCTTTCGTGATAAATAGTTGTTCTCATTTTTATTAGGCCAGAGCGCCTATCTAGTTCTTATTATTTTTCCTCTTTCTACAGAAGTTTGCACCTTGTGGCTTCACGCAGCAGCTTTACTGGGCAACTCATATCCCTCAGCTCAACTTCTTATAAACTTGCACAACAATGTACTGTCCGGCAGAATGCTTGTCACATGTGCCATATGACGGAACCCTGAACGGTGTCCAGTGTTAGTAATCATTTTGCTGACAGGAAGGAAGGGTGTCTCCATCGAAGACTTCCTGTTGTGCCGTGTGACTCATGTGTTGGTCCTTGTGCTGCTCTTTTCCTTTTCCCATCGTTCCTCCCCCCCCAGGACATGTCGAAGCTTATCCTCTCTCAGTTCTCCATCACATTCTTCTTCATTCACTTTATTGGTTTTCGTTGGACCATCTGTCCACATTTGAACAGTCAATATGATGCTTTAGTTGAGAGTAATTTTTTATGCCTTGCCCCTCCAGCTCTTTGATCGATGTGCTGATCAAAGGCAGAAGCGGTTCAAAAAATATTCTATAGCAGAGAATCTGGAGTGATGATTGGAACCACGCTCATGCAGAAAGTACAAAGCTGCTTCCTGCAGCATATTAGCTTATCTTAGCATAAAAACTGGAAACAGCTTGCTTTGCTCATTGCAATGGTGAAAATGTGTCTGTTGGACTATTTCCTGTTCACACTCATGGGAAGTTGCTATCCCTTACAAGAAATAACCCATTAATAATCTACATGAGATTGGTGTCTTTGAAAATAGTTTCCAAATTGAAGATAAATCTCCTGGACTCTGTATTGAAATCATTGTTTTCCAATCTGTTATAAGAAAATAATTTTCGTTATGATTATTCAAACCAACGTATCCCGTCCTCTTTATCCTAATTGCGCTCCCTTTATCCTCGTTCGCCATGTTGACTCAAATCAGGAAAATGCTGATGGATGTCTGGCACGTTAATCACTGTGCAAGAAATGAGATGCCAATGCAATCCAATTAAGATGGTATGTGGAGCTAATCAAATCTGTCCAAACTAATGAGAAGACAAATCGGAGGACAAGAGGAGAAGGAACAGTGTTAAGGCCAGTTGGAGATGACGGGGAAGAGGAAGCCACGCTCGGCCTCACACTCAGGCTAAATGGCATTAGTGTCACCAAACAGGCTGATCATGTGACATATTTTCATTATTTATTTAACCTGAAACACACATAAATTACACCACGTCAAACATCCCGTAGAGTTAGTTTCCTGACTTTGACAGCTTGTAATTGGAGAGAGACAGATGTCTAAACAAACGCGTGCACATGGATTCACTGCAGGTCGCACCTTTCCTAGAGCGTGCGGCACATCAGCACTCGGCTCTGAATGCTCGTACCATGCCATGTTCCTGTTGCTTGTTTTTGTCCCAGCCTCCTACTTGCCTACTCATGTTAACTCAGAATGTGTAAGCCTCCCCACCATATGGACTCTGGGGGGGCTTAATGGCCCTTCAGCTCGCCCTGTTCCAGGGTCTGCTGTTTAAATGGAGTTCAGGGAGATCCCTGTCATGTTATCGTTTGCTTCAAACTTTGTCTGTATTCTCAAAAAGGAGTCCCCCCCCCCACACTCACCTGTCAGATAATGTTCTACAAAGCTGCGAGCACATTTTCCTAATTCTCTGTTTGCCACCGCCGAGTGTTCTCATGTTGTGTAATTATTATTTGTGATCCGCGGATCTCAGCAATCCAGGATGGGCAGATGGCAATGACTCGCTGTCTCTCTCCTCCTCTCCTTCATCTCACATTTTTGTTTTCACATGCTCGATTGTGTTCGTGCGTGTGGGATTACATGTCTCGTTGTCTCAGTGTGTGTGTGTGTGTTCTGTTTTAGGAATGTCTACTCTGCTGACCATATGGTACGACACTGCCTGCTGGGTAAAGATAAATCCCTCATGCAAAGGCAGCAGAGACAGCAGCACACACACACACACACACACGATACACACCACCCTATTACCACTACCTTAGTATCATGTACTTGTGTATTGTAATTAATCCACACCTTCATTTCTGTTGTTGTATAATGGCAAACCCAATGAGCCCAGTCTTGTGTTCATCGGCCAGTCTCTCTGCTCATCTCTCCTCCTCCTCCTTTGCCTCCCTCTCCTCTCCTCTGGCGGATTTGTTTTCTACCTGCCTGCCTACACTCGTCTGCATCTCATGCTTTCCATCTATCTCTGAAGCAACTTGCCCCCGTCCTACCTGAGTCACCAGGCCTTTCCTGAACCAAGCAATGCAGAAGGCGCCTCTTAGCTTCATCCCACACATCTAACTATCCATATTTGTCTAGCTATTGTGTCGACTGTAACGATCCTGCATGTTTTTAAGAAATGTAAGAACATAATGAAGGTCGCTGGTGTGGCAAGTCACGCTCATTTTTCTTGCCGAGATATACCGTAATAGATGTCGATTTGTGTCTTCGATTTTGGATTGAAAAATCGATTTCTATAGTCTCTCACTTGTCAGTCTAACATTGAGATGCATAATGTTATGTGTTCATACATGGTAAAAATAACTGCTGACTCAGCAGGTTGGACGGGAGATCACAGAGGGTTTGAATGAGCCATCGGATTACCAGCCTTATTCTGTGGAGGGAATGGAAGTAAGGTTGAAAATGATCCTATCCAAACATCCTTCTTAGTTTACAAACTAGATTAATGTAAGGCAATCATACTTAGAGTTTATTAATCTCATTGTTTTTTTGTTTTAGATTAACTGTCTGATTATCTGACCATTTGTAGTCATCCAATTAAATTTCATTGTGGGGTTTTTTTGTGTCACCAGTTCTCAGTGAGTCCAATCAAAATTAAACTATGAAAAGAAATGTAAAAAATTAGACCCAAGGTTTTTTTTTATGTGCAACTTTTACATTTCTATGCTACATTATTTATAAAATACATCAATGTAAAAAAAATAAATGTAGACTTCGTGCTCACTTTGATGGAGTGTATTTGAAACAGCCGAATAGGTTTTCCGGTAAAATAAATGGAAGCAAAAAATAGAAAACAAAAATCTGAGGCGGTAATCGAGGCACATTTATTGTTAAGAAGCTCAAATATGCAAAATCACAACCTGTTTAATGTTTGCATGTTTCTGCTTGTGTGAAACCTGCACAGACTTGCATCTGAGCCAGACTGCACAAAAACAGAAGGTCACTAAAATCAAAGTACCTCAAACCTCCCACGCTTCTCCTGTTGTCAGTCTCTCTCGCTACGATTATACAGATCACATAAAATTGCGTACCTCTGTGTGTGAGAACGCTGCGTTCGACGCTGAAACATGGTGTTTTCTTTTGAGATGTGGGAAGACATGGATTGTTAACCCCCCCCCCCCAACCTCATCTTGTGCCACCATGTCTGCTAACTGTCGAATCAGGTAGCGTGGATGATGGCACAGCTGGAAGGAAAATAGAAAGAGACATACAGAGAAAGGGTCGGAGAGGGAGACAGAATCTGTTAAACGGAAGCTGGGGGTTTTTTTTTCCTGGATTTTCTTGGATGGATACAAGCAGGGATGAAGTGGGAGGCAGACACACGTAGAGGGAGGTTAGGAATAAAGAGACAGGCACAGGAACAAAAGAGACAGAATTTCTTAGGTAGCTTACTAGCTTAGTCACCATGACAACAACACACTTAAACAAGCATTAAATTGGTGCTGTCTGCGCTTGTCAGCTGTATCTCCATCCACGCTCTCTGTGCAAAGTATGTAATTACACTATGATTTGTGGATGCCGTGCACCAGCACGAACCTGCCTATGATAGGGAATATATCATTATGTTTTTTTCGTAATGCAATGCAATAATATGACTCCGTTTACTGCCACATCAGTTTCTGCAGGAATGTTTTGCATCACCAAATGGATTTGGTGCATTGCATTTGGAACTTATAGGTGTGCGGTTGCGAGTGAGATTCTCTGAGAGCAATTAGAGTCTGGAGATGAGTCACTAGATGACTGGCACTTAAACGCAGCTGCGCTGTTTCTGTAAGTCAGACAAGGCAAATTGTTAGCACGGACTCAGGTTCCGTGGAAGACCAGGGAGGATATGTTTACGCTGATTTGTATTTGAGACTGGATCTCTCACTTTCTCTCACATCTCATTTAGCATTTAGTATCTAATGTCCCTTCTGTCAACAATAAAATGCGCATATAGCAATGCCAAAAATTGAGATCTGAGCAAACACAGAATATTTTACATGAGCTCTTCAGGTTGGGACTTGTTTGTCGAGTATGTGATGCAACACATAGGTCTGGGAAGCCTGAAACAGAAGAGGGCTTTTGCTTCAAGCACGTCTGACTCTCAGCCTCCGTCTATTTCTATCAGGTTCCAACATCAACATTTGCTTTATTATCCGTCCATGCACACTGAAATCCTTTGGGACAAGTGAGAAGCGCTGCAGCGATGCGGTACTAAGCTCCAAATGTGTCTCTCAGGATCCAAATGGTTATATTTGAAAACAACTGTAGGTGGCAGAGAGCAAACATCCAGGCCAGGAGAAGATGGAGATGTAAGAATGTAACAGCTGCACTGAGAGATAGGCATATTCATGCATGGGGATTTAGAATGGTTTTGTTGATTTTATAGCATAAGAGGAGTGCATGTGTAAAGACCGTAAACAGCAATGGAGGCTGTTATTGTAAGCCATAGTTAAAACCATCAATCACTGGGATAAAAAGATCACATTTGTTTCACTTTGATATTCCATTTCTTTCCAATTTCATAGAATTGATGCTGAACTTGATTTAGATGCATGTCCTTTGCACAAATGTTACTTTTTGGGGGGATTATTCACCCCAAACAGCAAACATCCCATGTTGGCCAGTGATGATTGCTGTGGGCCCGCCTTTTCACACATGACTGTGGGACATTTTGTTGACACGTTATGTTCGCGACCCACAACTTTACATTAAGAAGCTAAGAACAACACACTCGTGACAGGGCTTCTTGCTGTTTCATCAACTTGTTCCAACAGCTCTGTGCTGTTACCGCCTCTGGTGGTGCAACAGTGACTTCCCTGCTGCATTTACAACATTGATACAGAATGGAATTTCAGTTATTTCACTGCTCTCCATTTCCTCATCGCTATCTTTTAATGAATCTGACATATTCATGAGACAATCTGATAGATGCGGGGTTTTTTTTATAAACCTTTTCCATAGACATGACTCATTCCCTCAGTAACAGAAAGGGGAGACCTCTCTGGGCTGTAACTGAAATAATATGGCACATTTTCTGTCTGTGAATGAGACAACATTAATGTTCGTTTGTTCATGCAGCACCCCATAACTAAAACAGGAAATATTTCCTTTTGGTCATGGTGATTGGCATTCATTCTCATTTTGTCACCATTGTCAGTTGCAAACCCATCAGACCTCCGTCAAGCACCTCAGCCTCCCTATATAAAATTTAGCCCGATTTCAACTGGATTTTTAAAAAAAGCTTCCATTATATGTAAATGGAAAAATCCGGATCGCGATGGTGTCCGCATTCCGGAGCCGATCCAGCTAAAATTCGGTGGTAAGATAGAGGTCCCCACCCTACATGACTGTGACAAATACTTTAAACATCGGTCAATAATCAACTGAGATATTGTGGAACATATTTTGAAGCTCCATTGACTGCAATGCTACCAAAAATTGTATCAACTGTTCGAGGTAAGATTTCCAACATTTCCTGAAAATGTCATCACAATCCATCCAAAACATTTTGAGTTCTCCTGCTACCAGTCAAAGCAACGCATGCAATGCGGAGGCAATGCTTTCCTACATTCTGGGATTAATAAGAGCAGAGGAATAATAATTGGTTTAACACATAAACGTGGGGGTCTGTGGGATACCAGACAATAAGGACGTAAAGTCGACAATCCACAGAGGTGATTAAAAAAAATAGGAGAGTCCTTTATCACAGACATACAGTTTGTGTTTTGATGTAAGAACACCCAGACTCAGCTGTGCATTCCTGTGAAGTGAATTCATTCTCCATGCCTCCTGGGGCATACACACTAACTCTCTCGCTCTGTGTCTCTCTCGCTCAGACACACACACACACGCTGCAGAGTATTGTTGCTGTGTCTGAGGCTGCAGCTGATAAGGTATAGGGTTAGGTTGCACACTGAGCACAGGAAACTGTGCTCAGTGTGACCAAAGAGAGAACCTCCGTGCTGTCGATCAGCCTGCATTCTGCCCTTTGGCCACCAGGCAGGACACAAGGGGGCGACTGTACACGTTGCATCTATTGTGTTTTGTTGAATGGCGACCCAAACACACTGATCTAGCTCTGTTTTTTTTTGTCTGTCACTGTGTTCAAAAGCTATGTCGTATCTCACTGATGATGTTTGCAGGTGATTTTTACACATGGAAACAAGACCATCACATCTCTGTTATATTTGGCTACTTTACACATCTTCGGATGTGCCTCCATGTGTCCATGTTGGAATGTTCAGGTCTTGTTGAATCTGTTTCAATTGTGTGGATTTAATTCCATAATTTTGGAGGCTGTTGTTAAATGGTGCTGTGGAAATACACAGTATAACACTGTAAGATGTTTAAGAAATACAGAACATGATGAAATATTCGGGAAATAAACTATTAGCTGTAGAACTATTTAGCATAAAAAATAACACAACTGATAACATATTTGACATATCTAGCCAAATAATGGAAAGATTAAAGTTAGTGACTGACAATCTTTAATTGTTGTAATTTCAATGGAGTTTCCCTATCCTTAGCAAATAATGAATTTTTTGGTCATATAAACCTTACCAACCCATGGTGGACAACGTTCTCTGAAACATCTAAACACACTTTTAAAGCTCAGGTGTTCTTCCAAAAATCCAATAATAGGCGTTGATAAAAATGAGTTCTGTGTCAGACGCGGCATTAAATACACAAACCAAATAGAGAGCAGTCAAGAGGGACTCATTGGATATGCTGTGCCCGACAACAGCTTTTGTTGTTGGCTTTCCCTTCACGAGCAAACCCAAGGAGTGTGGCGGAACGCTAAGCTCTGACTGCATTGAATCCATTTCTACCTGCATCCCAGGAGCATCAGCAAGCAAAATGAAGCCAGTGGCCTGTTTTGTATCCAGCTTTCTGATTTAGTTCGTGATGTGAAAGAGTGTCATGGTGAAATGCTCCATTAGTCTGTGGGGGTCACAGTCACACAGCTCATTCGGGAGAGGAGGCTCTGCTCCAGTGTGCCTTCCTCACAGAGTGGGAGACAAAGACGAGGGTGGAGAGGATGACTCACAGTGTGTAGGTGCAGGAAAAACAGATTACAGTCCTGGGGACCTTTTATTGCATCTTGGATTACGAAAGAGTGGGAAAACAGACACACAAATAGAGACATGGAAGCCTGCCGCTCGGAGCAACAGGAAACCCAAAATAACTTGTGCGTGTTTATCTATTTATATTGTGGCAAAATTAATTAGATGACTGATAAAAGATCTAAATAACATGAATGCATTTAGATTTGGCTGCTGTTGATTTCAGATCAAATGTTGTCAAAGTATTTGTCAAAATAAATGGGAGTACAGCAGCCCTCCATTCGCTTGTTTGTCTACAGCCACTTAATCCGCTTTGTGGGTCACGGGTGTGGCTGGAGCCTAACCCAGCTGTCTACGGGCGAGAGGCGGGGGACTCCCCGGACAAGACGCCAGCTCATCGCAGGGCCACACACAAGACAAGCAAACACTCACACCTACGGACAATTTGGATTTGATTCTAATCATCGAAGCTGCATGTTTTTGAAGGAAGCCTGAGAACCCGGGCCCACACAGACATGGGGAGAACACAAAAACGGCACAGTAAGGACTCAAATCTGGAACCTTATTGCTGTGAGGCAACAGCGCTACCCACTGCGCCACTGTGCTGCCCCCAATGGGAGGATGATGCAGACTAAATATTTAAAGCGATTGATGGCCTCTGTGGCTCTTAAGCACATCCTTATGCTTGCAAAGTTACTCTACTGCTCTCAGGTCAGATTTTAAGGCTTTGAGCCATGAGTTATCAAAGCGCCTGCTGGAGGAGTTTGACAGACTTATCGAACACAAAGGCGATTATTGTGGAAGGTTTTTTGACTCATACTGGTGATTCAAGATCATGATATTGGCTTTTTTCTGCATTTTGTTTTTTTTACATTTTCTTTATATAGATTTTTTTTTTTAAATCTCTATTCTCTGTGAACTGAGAATCATGTCTCTAACGCGACGGATTTAGTGTCTGAAGGGGATGAACTCCAGACACCCTGACTTCCCCTTAATGCTACGTGATAGCGTCTTTCATTTTTACTGAATTGCATCTCTCAGACGCTTAATGATGTAAATATTGAAAGTATATTTAAAGTTGAATGTTGCTTGGGATAATGGAGCAGATTCATCCTCCATGAAGAGGATATCTTTGTCAGTCGACATGCGCGGTTAAAGAAATACCAGAACAAGAAGCCCTCTTGTGTGCCAGCTTTGTGCGCACTGTTGAGGGTTTACTTCAGCATTCCGTGGACTCATTAAATTAGCTGTGAATCAAACAACATGACAAAGGGCTTCTTGTAACTCTCCCGGTCTTGAGGTTTATGGGATGAGTGGAATATGAGGTTGGTTTTGTTCTGCACAAACAGACAATCAGTTAAAGCTGAAGTTTACAATGAGGTTGTTCCCAAATTGCGTGACAAAATAGCGATCTGGGATTCCCAACAAGTTGTTACAAAATCCCAGTCAGAGTATTACGGTCTGCTGCTTTAACGGTTAAGGCATGAGCTCACCGCGTTCACTGATGAGCTCATGCTGCAGTGTCTTAATTCATTCATGACCAAGATTGTTTCTTTAAAATTCTTCCCGGAGACCTTTGTGTTCACTTCAGATTTCCATACATCTTTAAAGTCTTGCTGCGGTGTTGGACTCAATGACGTCCGTGTGTGTATGCACCAACGGCGTCATTGCATTTGTGCGATTTATTTAGGTGTTTTCAGCCCTCCGGATTTGTGTCATTTCTCTCCTCCAGCTGTAGTTCGTACAGGCACAAGCTTCACGAGACAAAGTACCAGTGTTGCTTTTTTCAACTTTGACCCAGGAAAACAGAAAGCCTCATAAATATAAATTGTCATTGTAGAGAAAGCGAATAATCTCACCGGTCTGACGATTGAAGACCAGCTGGGAATAAGGATGGATATTTAGTTGGCGAGGAAAACGATGTGAGCAGATGAGAGCTGCCAGATTTGTCGGTGGCTTCAGTGACATGGTGGGTGGAAGTGTTGTTCAGCAGTATTCTGGGCCACTCAGGAACAGCCATGGCAAGTTGAGAGGAGTGGGAGGAAAGACTGACAAGCGTTGGAAGGGAGGGAACTATAAAGGCAGCCTCTGTAGTTTGACTGACTGACAGGACACTGAGGTGTGCGTGACGGCTGTATCGCAGAGACGTTTAGAGGACCAGTCGTGTTGAGCAGGCAGAAGAGAGTTGTCAAGCTGTGCATTTTTACTTTGCCTCTCAGTAAATATTTCTGCACTGAGAGTGAAAAGAGGATTTTTTTTTTATGTTTTGCCTTCTCTTAAAAATGACGCTCACCTTGGGCATCTGCAGCTGGTTTTGTGACATTGGACGAGTAGCAGGCTTCAATAATGATTGGCCTCAGTAGACTCACAACCTTGTTACAGGATAAGAGATTGGAAAAAAGGGGAAAGAAACTGCATAGAACAAGTGGGAAATATCATATGATGGTTAAATAAAGCTGGAAGAGGAAATAAATAGCCCTAGGCAGGGGGTGACTAAGGCTTAAATGCAGAGAGACAAAGCTTTTGTGTTTGTGTTTGTGTTTATGTACAATGTGTATTCAATGTTTGAATTCCAGTTTCATCACTTTGTCCACTCAGATTTGATTTAATGTCTAGTGTATGTTTTTGCATGTATTTGCAGAATGCGAGAAAAAAAAAACTTTTTTTTTGTGTGTGTTGAAGGTAAATGGTCATCACTGTTTGGGAACCCACTGTGTAAACACACAGAAGAAAAATAAATTCCTTTTGAAGACATCTGCATTCCTTCTCTTCAAACATTGTATTCCACAATCTAAAAAGGCGTCTGATGAGATTAGCACCACAGGAGCGTCATCATGTTCCTCCTTTCATATCCGCATCTCTTTACTCTGTTTCTATTCTGGCTTTCTGCAACCATATGACTCAAACCAACTCTGCAAAACAAACGCTGAGTCAGCTTTAAGATTGTGTGTGTACTTGTGAGTATTAGTCAGAGAAACGTGACCCATGGGACTTGTGTTGTAGCTGCAGTAAATCCCAAAGCTAAGCAATTATCCCTAAATTGCATCCAGCATATTGCTAATGGCTTGCAGTTTTCACAGCTGTTTACCTAAAATGCAATGATGAATCATTAGGTGCGGACAAAAGACAGACGCCAATCGAAATTGAGGTATCGGAAAGAGGCAAGGAGTGATCAATTTAATTGATGTTCAAGCTGAACCAGCAAAAGCACAAGTGGAAAAAGTACACACATCAAGCAGTTACAGTTACCTGCGTAGACTTTGACTCTGGTTGAAGTAGAAGTATTGCATTAAAGTAATGCATGCATGTATTTGGAATTGTACATGACAATACGCTATTGCAGAAATGTATGTACTTCAGGAAGATTGATCTATCAAAAGTGAAAAAGGATCTTTTGCGCAGGACAGCACAAATGAGCAGCTCAAAATATGCCGTGTATATATTGTGATGAGTATTATTTGTTAGCTGGTTATTACAAGCAGCTGGTGTGCGAGAATGAAAAACAGTTTTACACTTTGACTGTCAGAAAGCTAAAACTCCCCTAAATTTAACAAATGCAGCCACACCTCCACCTCCAGCTTTCATCAAATCCTGCTTATTTTTTTTGTCCATGCCGGATTTTCTGCAACATGCCACATGATGATGTCATCATTCAGGGGCACACAGCCAATGAGAATCCTCAGAGGGGGGAGTCAACCACAGGTCAACACAAAAGAGTTGGCCAATCGGGACCCGTATCCATGGTGATTAGCTATGGTTGAAGCATGTGGAAGTGCAGCCTTTGTTGGCTCCATATGCACGAGTATACATACATGCTGTGTTAGTCCAGTCCAGTGGGTATACTCATGAAGCACACAGCGCTGCTATCAGCATGGGACACCATGGTGAAGTCCCACACACACGCACACACGCAATTAAGAGCTGTTATCCTAGTTCTGTGACATATGGCTCATGCATTCATAATGTAATCCATGATTTTTTTTCTGCTGTTTCTACATTCCTTTACATCAATTACAACTTAAAGGAATCATAATTATGGTCTTTGGTTTTACCCCTGTATTGTTCTTTGAGAGGATGGATGAGGACGTGTGTGGGAGGCAGCCAAGGGTGAGGAGAGGGGAGGCAAGGACACTGAGCAAACAGCGCAGCTGAGAACTGCAATGGACTCTGGATTAAAGGAAAAGGAGGAGAGGATGGCAAAGAAAGGAGATAGGTAGGATGTGAAAAGGTCAGTGTGTGTAGCACTTTTTTCTAAATGCCAGAGGACCGAGACAGATCAGGAATGTTGTGCGCATACCTCAGTGATTAGTGACTTAAATATTCATATTCAATCTGCCTACTGGAGCAGGTGAGCCACAGTGGACAGAGGAGAGGAGGTGGGAAGAGCTGCTCCACATGGAAATATATTCAGTGACATTCCGTGTCTCTTCTCTGAAACATTTGACTTGTGCTTGACAAATAATGCAAGTTTTAATGTAAAGATTTTCTCGTTATGCTTTATTCATCACTGCTTTGCTTCAGGATTATCAACCGAGATATTGAGGAACACATTTTGAAGCTCCATTGACTGCAATGTTAACGGATATTTCAAAGTGATCTCGAATCCAGGATCTCTTCTGGATCATCACCAAAATGTAATCATCTGTTCCTGGTAACATTCCCAACATTCCCTGAACATTTAATCAAGATCTGTCCATAACATTTTGAGTTATATTGCTAACAAACAGACAAACATCGACGATTACATAATGGTTTATTACCTCCACCTTATTACCTCCACCATACTGCACTTCCTCTGCAGGACATAATGAGGATGGTCACATGGTGTCTACAGGAAGAATATGTACTAGCATGGAAATGTCGTGGAAATAAATGCTGATAGTTAAGTTAATATCACTTCACTTCATTGAATGGAAATCATTTATATGTGTTGCATACACAAGGATAAAAGGAAGCGGGCCTTTAAAAAAAATACATTTTCTTTGTTCATAATGATGGCACAATGAAAGCACATGTTATGTAATCTGTTACCGGTCTGTGGTTACATTACATTAACATTTCAAACCCACTGATCATCGTATAGCTTCAAATATCCACATATAATTTCTGATTGGACTTCAATAACAGAAAACGTGAACAGTGTCAGTAATTTGTATGTTAAACATGTTATTATGTAGGAATATGTTCTCAGGTCTCCTCTTTGATTTTATGTGAGCACTGGAGAAAAAGTGGCGCACTAGGGCCACACGGTGGCGCACAAACTACACAACGCGGATACGTCTACCCGACCAGTTGACAAAACCTATCAAAGTTGACGTCTGCTTTAGAGTTTCCATGTAAGTGATGGAAAGTTTCCGTTTTGTGCATTCAATGAGAAGTTATGATTGAATCGCAGGATTATGTTACATGATATAGATTTCTATCTAAATCTTCTGTTACCTAATGCCACTCCCAAAAAAAGAGATCTACAGACATATTTTGTAAACACAGTGCAGGACGTCAATAATTCCAGTATTTGATCATTGATTTGATGTTCAACCCCCATTGCATATGCAGCGGATTCAAATTCACAGTTTGGATTATTTGTAGCCTCGCATTAAAGTTTAGTTTAGTTTAGTTTATTTGTTTGTTTCAAGCAGAATAAAAATAAAATAATAATTAAAAAAAAGACCTTTTCGTGTACAAGAAACCATATATCGACCAAAGAAACAAAAACCCAATAAATATGTCCAAAACAAACACCAAAGGTCATGTACACAAAAATAGCAAATAATACATTGTATAGTGCTTGAAAAGGAGTGGGAAGAAGAAAACTTATTAAATCCCACCCCCATAATACGACTAAAATGTCATATCTGTTGGAATACTAATAATGGAAAAAAACAAACAAAACAATTAAGGAACATTTATATATAGGATAGAAGTGATAATGTGAAATCAATGAATTACTACGTTTAAAAATCACTATTTTCATGGACTGTTGCAATTACAATATCAACCACGAGGTGGCGCAAAGCAACAATTAGTCCATTTAGTCTGGCTCAAAACCAATATGCAATGTTTTCTGAACTCGCATGAATAGTTTGATATTCCCTGAACGATTGATCTCATTTTAGACCTAAATGACGTCATATGATGAAATGAACCAACCAACCGGACATTATCACCATTATTTGGTTTATATGAGTCCAATTTCATTAAAAACGTCATAAAAAAACAACGTAAACGAACGTTCTCCCATCTAAACTGATCACCACAGCTTGAAGTACAGCAGTAGTAGTTTCTGCATACTTGGGAAGTTGGGAGTAAAGTTTCCCTCTCATTTCCATCGCCCTCCTTCCTCCTCCTCCTCCTCCTGAAACCGCTCAGCGCTGTCAACACGCTTCAGACGCGCACATTGCTGCCGACCTGAGGACGAACAGACACTCAGATTCTCACCAACTTCATTTGGTTTCGATTGCGCTCTAAATGAAGGCCATAAAATTTGCCAGAGAAGGATTTTTTTTTTTTGCAACAGGTACAATGATCGGATTCTACAGCAGCTCCACTGATTAGAGGTAAATTCTGTTTCCTTTGGATAAATACATTAATCCTGAAAATGATTTGTGCTCTATCTGAATCTGGACATTTCGGCATTGCTTTATGTCTGTCATAAACCTTATGAGCAAATTTGTTGGGATAAAAAAAAATAAAAGAAAGACCCAAAGACAGTTCTGCAACCCTGGTGCCGTTGTGGCACCATTTGAATACACTTTTGAAGAAGCCCTGCAAGCTGTGTGCTTGAAATAAGGCCAGTTCACCCCAGTGAACATAAACAAAAAGATTATGAGCTGCTTGTTTAGCCTCTGATTTTTTTGTCGTTTCATAAGTTTAGCTGCCAGTATCTCGACCGAACGTCTGTTAATGAGTAAACTTTGAACATTTGGACACGGCTCGCAGGTCTTTGACACTGATTGCTATTCCTGTCTTTTGTTTGCCCTTTAGGGGTACGATCAGTTCTCCACAGGGCTGCAGTGTTTGCTCTGTGGACTCGGGGTTTGAACAGAGCTAGTGAAGAACACACAGACCCTGTAAGGTCATGGATATCGGCAACGATGTGGATCTGTCTAATCCCAACATCACCCCTTTGTGGAAGCGTCGCACAGATTTGCATAAACCGAGACCCTTCAGCTA
Source organism: Brachionichthys hirsutus (assembly GCF_040956055.1). NCBI lineage: Eukaryota > Metazoa > Chordata > Actinopteri > Lophiiformes > Brachionichthyidae > Brachionichthys > Brachionichthys hirsutus. The sequence goes on along the minus strand of NW_027180373.1, from coordinate 213,401 downwards.
CCACGCAAATGGCGCTATGACCACAGACTTCCCTGTGGAGGACATGAAGTCCTCTTGTCCTTCAAATCAACCTGCTGAGAGACTGACAGTCACGCCCCACCTCTCAGGGAAAAGCACTTCGGTATTGAAGCATGTTCTGCGCAAACCGACAAAGAAAAGCAGAGTGGTTCGGAGCATCAGTATCGGTCACTTCTCCAATGGAATGTTTTTGTCCAAATTTAAGTCCGAGCATGGCAAATCTGCTTGTCTGGATAAAAGAGTGTGTAACGGAGACTGCGACAAGGGGCAGAAAAAAAATGTAGTGACATCGTCTGATAACCAGCACCAGGACTCCCAGAAACCCCTGTCCAGTCCAGCAAGTATCAGGTCGCAGAAAAACCAGAAAGGATTTGCCATGAGTTCTCCCTCGCCTGAACCCACTCCTGTTAATGATTCCCCTCCTGCATTGTGTCCTTGCCCTCCAAACAACAGCAACTATGATCACTGTCAACTGTCCTTCATTCCATCGGCATCCAGCCCCTCTCCTCCACTCCAACATACCCCCACCCCCTCGCACAGCTCCACATCCAGCATTCTCTCTCTCTCTTCCCTCACGTCCTCTGACCCCCCGACTCCACGCTCCCCGTCCCCTGCAGACAGAGGACAGGCACCTCGCAATCCATCCTCTGTCTCATCTGCCTCCTCACAGGATACTAGACATTCCTCTTCCTCCATCTCCTCCATCTCCTCCATCTCCTCCATCTCTCCGTCACTTTCCCCAACTATTTCTCCCTCTCCCTCCGTTGTCCTCAGCACAAACAGCCCTGCTGCCCTGAAGATGGGAACCCACCAGCTCATTCCCAAGGGTTTAGCATCGGATGTTCGGCAGAGCAAGGCACCACCCCCCGGGACACAAGGACCGAGCTTGGCAGGGCTGCTGGGGTTGGACAATTCAAAGAGGGCACTAAAAACCATGAGCATGGTGGAAACCGGAGCCTTCTTTTCTACAGGCGGACCCCTTAATGGGGGTCGAGATGAAGAAAGTGAGAGTCCTGGGACGCTCAGAAGAGGCCTGAGGAGTAAGTCCTATAGGAAGGCTTGTGTAAGTGGAGTAGACAGAGAGGAACCGTCTGTCGATCAAAGGGCCCATCAGTTGTCCCAGCTTGTCATTCAAGGGTCACATAATGATAACCCAGCATCAGCAGACAGCCCATCAAGTCCTGACGGTGTCACCCTCACCAGCCCTGGAGCGGCCAAACCTGCAAGCCCTGGCGCACGGAAACCTGCAAGCAACGAGAGTTCAACGTCTGCCAGCCCGAGGACAGAAAAGTCCAACACCACTGGACAAATCAAGGTGAGAAAACTCATCAGAGAAAAGGCAGTGGTTGGTGTTGATCAGGATCAGCACACCTTTAAATACTTTGAGGTTTTACATTGCTTCCTTGGTTGGAGCAGATTAAGAGTTCATTACAATCGTCTGATTGGTTAATATGTGTGTGCTATAATTGCTTTGAGTCTTATGTATGGGGGGGGGGCGGGGTAGACAAAGTGCAATCTGGGAAACTAAGACACAGACTTGAGAATTGAGGAAAAAAGTTCCAAGCAGCAGCAGTTCTGACAAAGCCTTACAAGGAAACAATAAATGTGCTGTTGGAAGACATGACGTAATGTGACACCGTGCCCACACATACACACATTTACACACAGTGGCTCTTTAATTAGGCGGGGGTCACTGACAGAGGTCACCAGAAAGGCCACAGACAGGTCATAGGCAGGGGGCAATAAGGACACAAGCCTTTTTCATCAGTGTGTGTGCCTCATTATTCTCTTAGAGATTATCCAGGTTCTCGCGTTTGTGTTTTATTTGTGTTTCGTTTTTCTTGTAGAGTCCAGATAGGAAGAAACAGTTGACCACACAACGGACATTTGACAGCGAAGGTGAGAATCTCTCGTCTTTTTTTTAACGTCTTTACCTTTATCTCACTTGTATCTGTTATTCCTATTTATACTGCACATATGTACGCACTCACTCGTAGCTACGCTGCCAGTGCATCCCGCTCGTCATAACACCGGTTTCTTGTCGTTATTTAACATACTTTTAAATTTCCAAAAGCCCGTCATAACTCCGTCAACGTTAAAACGGGTGTGTCAGTAAGTAAGGACCATCTGTATTAAGTCTGACAACCCGGAGCTGTTGCGGTCGGTGGGGAAGCACCCTTAAACTTCAACATGATAAATGTCTGCATCAAACACTGTGTTCCAGAGGAAGAGCTGTACCAGAACTACCAGGAGAAGGCTTTACATAATGACTCGGATGAGGACTCCTATTCCAGAGAGCCCAAACCCGATAGTGGCATTGTGGTGCAGTTCAGACCGCTACGAACCTCCTGGAGCCAGCTCAGTGTGGTCAGAAATAATTCCTCTTTTTTTCCTCACCTTTCCCTCCTTCCAGTAGCAGACAAACATACGCCACATGCTCTTGGAATGCTAGTGCTCTGAGGAATGCTACCGTATCCAGTTTGGCCACAGTTCATGCCCATCCTCCCGCTGCTACTGCCCTCCTCCAATCCTCTCAGGTAGCCGAGGAGCAGTTCTTCTTGGTCTTGGGTGGCAGGGAGGCCCATAGTCAGCCAGATCCACAGGAAGTCTTGAAAGTGCTGCTGGGACTGATGCCAGTGTTTTGGCAAAGTCAGACTGCAAATATGCTTAAAATGTTGCCTCTACAGACGAGAGTTCCGCATTGCATAATTTAGTTAGGGCTAGAAAGGGAGATAAAGAGGAATACAGAGAAGGGGAGTGAGTTAATTTAGTTTTCTGGCAAGGCATTTCAGTCCGTTTAGCAAAAAATTGGTATGGATGGAGGAAGTTAGGATTCGTTTTTAGATCTAAGGGTAGAGAATGTGAAAATCTCCTTGTTGTTTGGCTGATTCCAGCATCACCAGACTGACCAGGACTATCCCAAAGTCAGTTGTCAGCTGTCGATATGTGGGCCTAAATGTGTTGGGCCAGACAGTACATGATCTAACAACGCAGCATTGTTCCTCCGCTTCTAACACTTTCTTTTAAAAGTGATAGCGTAACACTGGTGTGATGGGAAATTAGATCAATCCAGAGCTAAGCCCAGAACCGGATAGACAGGTTGCCCTCATTTGAGTCCTCTCTGATCGTCTCTATTTCCGCAGTTCCTATCTTCCCACTCCTCATCATTTAGCTTTTGATTAAATGCCACACCCTAGAATTCTTTTTTATGTTTCCAGGAATTCATATAGTTACAGAAAGTATAACTGCTGCATCCTCCCAAGCGGCCTATGCTTCCTGACGGTTCGTCAGTTTTCCTGTGCTTCAGGAAAGGAAACATGGATTCAGACTTCAAGAAGAGAACTTTCATATCGGCTCTGGAATGATTGTCGATTGTGGTTCATTTTCAGCCGTGTCACAAAACCTTCATTCGGCTGCAAGCTTACTAAAACCTAACACCCCCCCCCCCCCCCCCCCTACACTCATAGATCATAGATTGTTTTGCTGCATATCCAAAGAGGGTAAGAGGAAGATAAATAATAGGCTGATGAATGTGTGGGAGGAAGAACCACAGGAGATGTCCGGTTCTTCTGCAGGTTTGTTTGTTCTTATTGTTTGCTGAGTGTTGCCACGCAGGTGCTGGTGTGGTGGGCCTGGACCTCGTGCCTGCATACCAAAGCAGGATAAGGAGCTTGATGTTAGGACAGATCAAATCACTGGATTTTTGCCTGCATGTGGAAAAAAAGAGATTCAATGGAGGCATTTGTTTTTATTGAAGCTGATTTAGTTTGACAAATTTTAATGGTCAGAGCTTTAATATCATTCCATATCCATCCCATAGAATGTTTTTTCAGTCTTACTCAAGTACAAATACTGACAGCATCAACATGTAACACAATTCTTCCCTTTAAAATTAGTATCAGTAAAGCTTTCAGAGCTTCAAAAATGATGTAATACACTCTTCTTATTCCAACACCCACCATGCGCCTCTTTAGTTGATGAGGACCTTTCTTTTCCCGTATTCTCTACAACAAATCCATTAATTCTCCATTCAGTGTGGCATGCAAGTGCTTTCCTTGTGTGCCAGGACAACAGGCCACACCCACCCATACACTCCAAACCTAACATGAAACCTTTTTGACAACTTTGTGAAATCTTTTCATGACTTTAATATCAGTTTAAATTGTGTGTTTCGTGCAGGTAAAGAAAAGTGGTCTGTCTGACCGGATGAGCCAGGAGGAGCGCAAAAGGCAAGAGGTGGGAATCACATTTTTGTGTCAGACTTAGAATAATCCAATGTTTACTTTGCATGCAAGATCAATTAAGCATGTCCAATTAATACGGGAGGCTCACTATCATTGGTCGAGAACATTGGTTTATTTAGAGATGGACAAATCATCTCCACTTTCTCCTACTTGACAAAAATGAAGCCAAAATAGTCAGGATAGTGTTGCCATCTTGTAGCGGAGTCTTCGCCATAATGAATAGAGGTGCTTGAGCTCTGGTGTTCTTGACATTTCAACTCCTCTTAATCAATAAAACTAGCCTAAAAATTACAGAAATTTAGTTTTTAGTTGCAGCCATGCTCTAACTGGACCAATACATTAAAGTGTACAGCAGGAATTATGCACTATTGATTATCATACATCTTAAAGCAGATGTTATATGACATTCTATTATTCTATTTACCTGTAGGGAGCAGAGAAAAAGCATTACCCTGATTGTCAATATAAAGCAGCATTCCACACGTAACTGACATGTAGGTGTCAAATGTCAGCCATCAAAGATTCCATAAAATGAAGTATGCAGAGTCACAAATTGATTTTTAAAAAACAAACAAGCAAAGAAAAAACACCCACACGAAAGAGTTGTCCCTTCTTTTCAGCCTTACTCTTTTATTTTCCTCCATCTCCCATTCGTTGCTCTCTTTTCCATTCTTTCAGGCCATTTTTGAGTTGATCTCTTCAGAGCACTCTTATTTGCATAGTCTGGAAATCCTGATCCGCATGTTTAAGAACTCTGCAGAGCTCAGCGAGGCCATGACTAAGACCGAACGCCACCACCTCTTCTCAAACATCACTGACGTCTGTGAGGCCAGTAAAAAGTAAGTGTGTGGTTGTGCTACAGTGTGTTTTCATGTTTAATACACTTTTTTTTTTATTGTGGGCTTAGTCATGGCATGTTCTGAAGTGTGGATTTGTAGCATATTCTTTCTCTGCAAAAGTCTAATAGTGTTTGTGTTTGCATTCTTTGGCTTTCATGACAGTTGGTAGGCTGCACTCATTCCACGTGAAGCGTATCTGTTGACGCCATTCGTTTAGGACGGTTGACGTTCTGGCTTCAGTCAAGATTCAAGATTCAAGATTCAAGATTCAAGATACTTTATTGTCATTATGCGAGCATAATAAAATCGTGAGAAGGCCCACGGCTTAAGGCACACATCATAACAAACTAAATTCTAAAGGTTGCTTCCAGTAACAAAGGATGTTCGTTATGCAGCCTGAGTAGCTGTCTGTCTACATGGGAGGTCACACACACACAGTCAGAAGGATTGCAGCATCAAATGAACATTCTGTGTTGCGTGAGGGAGCTCAGAAACAGACCTGATGCATCAACTGTTCACCAAATATTAGTGCAGGAAAAATGCAAAAGTCAAAAGCTGTTGCCATGAGTCTTTATTCCGCTCTTGTTTGATAGTGTTCATGCATAGGCTGTTGAATCTTATACATAGCACAGGAAATGACCTTTCAAGGATCCCATGAACTGACAGAAAGAAGAAGCCATTACATCATCGCTGGAATGAGTTCTATAAACGACTGACAGAATTTCAGCAACAAAACCTTTGACGTTATCCTGACACTGCTCACAAGTCGCCCGCTCCCTAATGAGAACGGTGACGCTTACGACTAAGAGCAAGCAGCACATGATGCACATTCAGTTAGGTGTTACATTTGATTCATTCATTTATTTCCAGAAGTTTATGGATGTGATCCTCAGTAAAACTGACACAAGTGATGTAATGTTGTTGTTGTTTGTTGTTGATGAGTCACACTGTCCTTGGACTGTTGCTTTTGGGTGTGAAAGACATAATGGAGAATGTGCTTTGGTTATCCTCTCTGAATGCTGTCAAGGTTAATATGCTCCCTTGTCCTCTTTTCTTTATGACATCATGCTGCTATAGGGATTGAATTGTGTCAAAGGAGGATTATTGATGTTTTTATTCCCTGGTCATGCCTTAAAGCCAAGGATCGAAGGATAGGCTAGCATGTGTGTGTGTGTTACACTGATTATTCCAGACCTAATTTGGAAAAGTACAATTCATAGACTATGCACTACTATGGGGTCAGGGATGGGGGTGGCTCCAGCTTCACACAAAGCATTGCTTCCCATAGATAGTCTTAGCAGCGCATTTGCAGATTAACTAAAAAGGTCCAGCTAGTCAAGGTCAGCATCCTGTATCTGTGAGACTGCTTCCTGTTTGTCAATTTGGACGATCCCTGCTGAAGCGGTTCTCTTGAAGCTGGATACGTGGTGTGATGTTAAAACATTGCCTGAGCTGTTCAGGAAAAGGAAAGGCCTCTGTGTTCTTTTTAACGCGAGGCAAAGTCTATTCGAGGAGGCGTGGAGTTCCTCTTTCCTCTCACTGGTGGTTTGGATGAAAGATGCGGCTGTGCTTCCTGCATATCTGGCTCTGTATCCCATGTTCTCCCCATGCGTGGGATGACGAATGATGGGATGTGCCTGACTCAAGCTGGGGCTATGCAGCGCATGAATCCCTGACATACTAACCGTTCATCGTTGTGTTCAGGTTCTTTAAAGAACTGGAGGAAAAACACCAACAGAGCATTGTGATCGATGACATCAGTGGCATCGTCTGCAGACATGCTCAGTCTAACTTTGATCCCTACATCACATACTGCTCCAATGAGGTCTATCAGCAGAGAACTCTACAGAGGCTGGTGTGAGTGACCGAACGGATGTTCTTATCATATCCAACATGGCTGTACTGACACCAGAGTGTTTCACTCTACCTCCCACTATTTTTTCATCTTCTTCCTCTCTTAATTGACATCAAAACACCCTTCTATCTTTGACCCTGCAGGTCCAAGAATCCAGTTTTTAAGGAGGTGCTGACCAGGATCGAGGGTGACCCAGATTGCAAAAACCTCCCCATGATCTCATTCCTGATCCTGCCCATGCAGAGGATCACGCGCCTGCCGCTGCTTATGGATGTGAGTGCAGTGAAGAAGTCCAGTAACATAAGCTTTTGGAATTCTTACACAACAGTTCTTTTTTTGTATCCATGATTTATTCTGCGTGGGATGTTTTCCAGTTTCAAAAATGTTTGTAGATCATCAGACCATTATTCATTAACCTCAACTGAATGAACTTCTTCCTTTTGATGTTTTGATTTGTCATCAGTTTGCTTCCTTTGGTTCCACATTTTCTATTCCCACTGTGCTCATCCTCTACTCTACTCTACTCTACTCTACTCTACTCTACTCTACTCTACTCTTACTTCCTCCTCCTCTCTATTTTCTTCTGTCAAGTCTTTCCCTCGGGGCTTTGGGCTTTCTGCTTGTGCGTTCAGAGGCTTTTGGATCCTGGGAAAGTTTGGTTTCACGTCACTTCTTCCCACAGCTTTCTTCAGGCACCAATATGTCATGCAGATCGACTATGGTGAACACTGATGCAATGATTTGCTGTGAATTGTTGCGTATACTGTACAATGATTTTAATTTGGTTTAAATTATGATCTGTGACATCACTTTGTTGCAGACAATTTGTCAGAAGACTCCCAAAGACTCAACACAATATGACGAGTGCACGAGGGCCTTGCAAGCGGTCAGCAAGGTGTGTGGGTTGATGCTGCCATGGATGTGTTTAACACCATGTGTGTCAATCGAGCATTATTTAATTATCCCCTTCCACTGACAAACTATGAGGAGGATATAAAATTGAGTTCTGTCTGTTCAAGCGACTCAATTTCCAGAGCTTAGCCTAAAAATGGTTTATTGTATTTTCCAGAAACGTTCTGCACACAATAAACAAGTACTGAAGGGGCACGTTTTGATATTTAGGTTCCTTTGTTGTTTCTAATTTGTGGACTTGGGCGCATCCTATTAATTGGGTTAATTTCTTAGCTCTTGATGTTCATGTTACACATTTGTAACAATTCTGTTTGTGTGTGTCTGTTTGTGGCATGTGTGAGAACAGGTTGTACGAAAGTGTAACGAAGGAGCTCGCACAATGGAGCGAACCGAAATGATGTATACCATCAACTCTCAGCTGGATTTCAAGATCAAGGTACTAACCTGGTGTAAAATGTCAAATGTCACACACACATATACACACGTAATAGACATTACTAACCATTTTTTGGGGTTTAAATCCGAGTTGTTAGAACTGCAGCTTCTGTTGACACATCCATTCAAATAGCGACCAGATAGCATGCTATGTTCTATAGCAACTAATGTTTCCACATTTGGTATTCCTAGACCTCGATCAGACATTTCCTCAGCCGCCGTTTAGCCAGCTTTTCCTTTACCTCTTGCCTTTTCCCATTAAACGCATCCTCTCCTCTTGTCCTCCAGCCTTTCCCCCTGGTCTCCTCCTCCAGGTGGATGGTGAAGAGAGGCGAGCTGACCGCATTTGTGGAGGACAATGGCATTTTCCTCAAGCGGACTTCTCGACAGCAGGTCTACTTCTTCCTCTTCAACGATGTCTTTATCGTCACCAGGAAGAAGAGGTGAGCCCACATTTGACTTGGCTGCTGCGAGCGTGGCCTTTGTGTTCATATTTCGCTTTGTCGCTCGTGTTCTAACACGTTGAGTGTGAAAGTGTAACTGACAACCTTTGCGGTGACAACGCTGTGTGTATTCCTAGATGCAACCCTGACCTTGAGTCGAGGGCGTGTCTTCGCCACCCTCGTGTTTTAACTTGTTGTGAGAAACAGGAATCTTCAGTTCTGGAGGCCCTGCTGAAACAGACATGACAGTGAGAACAGGGTTGACTCAATTCTAGAATTTGAACATAACAAATTGTAGACCTTGAATATCATAAATGTTGATGCGTCACACATGAAGCATTAAAGATTTTTAAGTAGGTATAAAATATGTCAATGTTTATTCAACACTACTTTGACATTGCTTATTTAAATACTTGTAAACGTAGATTTCAGAAATAGTTTATTGGTATTTGTTATTCCGTGAATTAATGACTTTACTTTGGCAATAAATGGGAATCCAATAAAACTTTTGAGCATTTTGCCAAAATGGATGTAAAATAACTCCTAAATTGCATTGATGGTGCTTTAAAAAAAAACTTGTTGACATTTACAGAACCTTTGGTGATATCTTTGTCAGTAGAATAGGATTCGATATTTAACGGCCATTAACGCCTGCAGATGCAGAATGCAACAGGTGCACATTACTGAACTTGCCGCAACATGTCATCGTTAATGTGCATGTGATTTTCTGGTGCTTGTTGAGGTTTGAACTTTGAACATGCCCCTGTAGCATCTGGAACAAGTAGAGCTGCTTGTTGTCTACCCTGCCGGTGACTCCTCTTTTCCCTCTTGGTTTGCCACTAAATTATGAAGCGAGCCGTGGGGAGACTTCCACAAGCGTCTGTGGGGTTCGTTTGTGTATGCATTTTGGGTGTGTCTTGCTCGCCGTCCCCCTTTGAGTCCTGAACTGATTTTAACACCATGCACAAAAAGAAAAAGAACGTATGGATTTTTTTTTTAAGTGGGCTCAGGGACAGCAGGCTCCGGTGGCGTGCGGTGTCAGGCGTGTGCTTGGAAGAGGAATTTGGAAAAGGAAGGCTCTGGTATCATGTGTGTTCTTTTGAAAGGGAGCGGCAGTTGATTACACTCTGCATCCAGTAATCATCCAGCCAGACCTCCTGACATGATGGTGTAATAGCTCTCTCGTGGCCATTGTGAGTCCGAGTTTGTGGGCGGATTGCTTACAAGCAACGAACAGGATGCTGCCAAATGCAATAACACTGTGTGCTTGAATCCTTTTGGCTTGTCTTATTTCAGTAGCAGGCATTTCTGGGAACACCGTGAACACCAGGGGTGTAAAGGTCAAACATACAGCAGAGTGAAAAGATATGACTTGAGAATGCTTTCCTTAATAGCCGAAGAAGAGAACACGCATTTGTCTGTATATCATAATAAATACAGTCGATTATTCAAAGTCACTTTCAGGCACACAGAGCATATTCTAGCTCTTCAGTGTGGAGAACTATCTTTGAGTTTTAAATGTTTGGATCTGGACAAGAACGAAACATTTCTCCATATATTTTGGACTTTTTGCTCTTTTTGATTTCCACATTAATCAATAATAACCACAATGGTTAGATCATATTAATTAATTTTACATCTAAAAAAGATTCTCATTTTTGCATCCTCTCTCCGCTGTGAAAGAGAAAACAAAAGGAGGTCAGTAGACCCTCATCGTAACAAACTTTTCATTTTATTCACTTTTCCTGCATCCAAAATGGACTTGGATTTCTGGAATCCACATTGTCACGCAGCAGGGAAAGGGTTGTCCGGCTGCACTCACGGGGACGCTTGCATAACAGCGAGTCCACACCAGCTGGCTCCTCTCTCAGCTTCACTTCCTCTTATTTTCCTGTCGGGGGTTTGGAATCCTTTACACTTCCAACGCTAGAGTTTATCATTTTTCTCCCTCTAACTCTCTTCCTCTGTTTTTCCATGTTGTTAAATTGTAGTGAAGACCTTGCATGTTTTTTGTCACTCCTATCTTTGCGTACGTGACAATCTATAATCCCAATGCTTTCTGTCCCAGTTCCTCTTGTTTGTTTACCAATGCCATAGTCTCAACAATCCTGCATTGCACAAGAATATTTTAGTCTTATCGTGCGTGTGTGTGTGTGTGTGTGCGTGCGTTTGTGCCGTCTTTAGGCTTCCTTGTGAATTTGCATGTGTGTTGGAATGTTAGGCACGTTTCAGATCAGTCTGTTCCACATCATAGGCATCAGTCCTTGTCCTCACAATCCTGCCCATCTCATCCACTTTTATAGGTTTCTTACTTCAAGCACTTTCCTCTTCTAAGAGGATCAAGGCAGCTTGCTGTAACCTGATTGATTGGTTAACAGCAAGGGTTTATGGGTAACAGCTGAACCTCTTTGAAAGCCTCTGAGCCAGTAGGCTCACACTGATGTGTGTTTACTAAATCACTAAATGTAATGCATTGATGGTCATGTTACGTCACAAGAAGCCAGCTCTAGTCCAGTAGCTGCTCGACTCTGTTGCTGTCTCTATCTCGGGATGATGAAACACATGAGGCTCCTGTTTTTCCGGGCACGTTGAAAACACGCACATGCACATTTCTTCTCAAGGCTTTGGCGCTGCCTCAGAGATACTGATATTCACAATAAGCTCCAGATGTTTCCATCGACTCAGTGCTCTGCCGGATGCTGGGTCACGCTCAGGTAAAGCGTTCTTGTGAGAAATGTAAGCACGCGCTGAAGAAACAAGGTGGCAGCTGATGTATTGTGGGGGATTTGTAGACAGCCGCATTCATTCAGGCCATTTGGATAACTTTGCAACCTTCCTGTCTGGATTCGAATAGCTGAGGTCCAATGAAATCAAATATGTGGTTAAAACGGTGAGCTTCAACTGGATGTCAGTGGGTGGATGGGAAAAGGTAGCCGGTACATTGTGTGTTATAACCGAACAGCATGTGCCAGCTGCTTTAGCCCACTAAACCTGGATCTTCAACAGCCCATAGTGATACTGAGATGCCACCACATTTTGAGGAGTTACTCCTTCCTGAAAACGCTCTGTCTCTTTCAGTGACGACAGCTACAACGTGATAGACTACGCTCTCAGGGACCAGATCTGGGTGGGCTCCTGCCAGCCAGAGGATCTCAACCTGTCACCAGTCAGAAGCACAGGCAGCATGCTGAGCTCACGGCAACCCGGCGCCAACCATCTTTTCCGCCTGTGTTTCCGTAGCAACCACTCCAGTGAAAAGGTGGTCATGATCCTGGGGACGGAGTTGCTGTGAGTAAATTTTGCTGTTTCTGTTTCACCTGAGTTTGAGTTATAGATTCACCTGACCTTGATTTTGAGTGGAGCTGTCTGATCACTTAGTTAAAGCTGCATCCTTGCACAAACACACACGGCCTGCAGAGTGGCATTAAGATTGTATATTTTGGTGTAGAGCCAAGACAGCACAAGTTTCACTTCAATGTGTTTTTCCAGCGGCGATCGCTCAGGTCCTTCTCCCTGACACAGACTCCCTTATCTTCCTGTATTTGATCTGATATTCTTTGTCACTTCCTCTCTCCGTTGGCTCTTATTTCTAAACCTCTTTTGGGACCTTGGCTCACAGGGATATTTAGTTACACCTCTTCTGGAGATTCTGCCCGACTGCTGTTGTTCGGCTGTATAAAGGACGGTTCATCTGTCCGTTATGCAAGCATGAGGTATATTAAAGGCTGCTTTAGATAAACATGTTCTCTGTGGAAAAGTTGCCGGTTGTAGCTGAAATTTGTTGCACATTTTTTAGTGCAGTGAACTTCATGCCTGCCGTTGTGTTTGTAAAGCTTAGACCAGACTTCATCCCCCAGAATCCATCTCTCTTCGTACAGGGAATGGAGTAAAATCGAGGTTGTTTGCATAGATTACATAACCTGTACTAAAGGAGAGGATCTGTCGCATATTGACTTTCATACAGGGTGTATTTGTTCTGGTAAGCGTTAGGATTTACAGCTCATGTGTGTGCACGCACATACACACACGCACACACACTCAGTTTTCACTGTAATTATTTTCCGGGGATCAATCCTTTTCACAAGGCCTGTTTTCTGTTAGGAAAAGTCCCTCTGTGTTTGTATCATAGAAGGTATGTTTTCAGCTCGACTGTAGAAAACTTTCAACGAGCGTTAGCTCTTAATCATTCAATCATTAATCATTACAATGTTGTAGAGAGAGCATAACCCTCCTGACAGGAGCTCAGAAGATGGTACAGGTGTTCACGCGGTAGCAGAGGAATCAAATTACATCCTTTCATCACAGTTTATTGGAAATTTAAAAGAAACCACAGGCCTCAGTGGGTGAAACCATTCAGAATTTCTATTGGGGGGGAAAAAAGCAAAAATGAAGAAAATATTTGTATAATTTTGTACCCAGGAAATTGTCTGCGGGACAAACAAATTGACTTTGTTTGTCCCGCTTGCTCAAAGCTGGCCTTATGGCTGAATAGCTGCGTCACCTGCTGATGTTTGCCCCATGATGTCACTAAGAGAATCACTGCTACTCCTACGTCTTGCGTTGGGGGGGGACATGAGTTGAGCTTTATATAGCACTCACATATACATGGGGGGGGGGTCTACTTGTCTGAGTGCCCCCAGTGTTTGTGATGTAATGGAAATTCCCTAGACTCCCTTCTTTGATAGCTTTTGGTTTTGGGGCCCTGAGCTAAGTTGTAATCGTGTAGGCTGTGTGTGTGTGTGTGTGTGTGTTTGGTTTGTAGCCCTCTACTCACTGGAGTACTGAATGATTGCTTGGCTTTGTAAAAGCTGCTGCCAACAAGCAGTGGCCCATTGTTTAGTGGGCTGTTTCCCACGCTTCCCTCCACCCGCTCTTCCACTCTCCCGGACCCTTCCTCACTGCCCCGCAGCTCATCTTTTAGACGGCAGCCAGTGTCTGCTCTTTGTTTTTGTCATGGCCACAGGATGACTTCCTCCTCCAGCAGCCATTCATCCCAAATTAGTGATCTAAGCCAGCGTGACACATGGAAATGTTGTAACATTAGTCAGCCTATTTTGATCCTTTGTCCCATTTAAAGGAAATTGGGAGGACAGCATTAGTCTAATCCTATTAGATTGGAACGTATGGCTGCCGCTTATGATTGTTCTGATTATTCATTCGATGCTCATGATAATACAAGTTAGATTGCAAACTCATTACAGGTGCAGAATGTCATAAAAAGGTAAACCGACAACACTCACGAGAGGGCGGAAGTAGAAATTACTGTGGGAGTGAATGTGCTGCATGCCATGCTGTATAGAGAACCCAGGATATACATACACTATGCTGATGTCACCATGATGTTGTTAGATCCACAATATGCATTTGTTCTCCATTCTTCAAGATTCACCCTCACGCTAAATGTTTATCAAAATCTATTACATTTTGCTAAATATCTTGTGGACAAAGAAGAAAAACACTAAAAAGTAGGAATCAACCAAAAGACGCCCACCAACAAGAAAATAAGCACCTGGCAAGTTCCCAGGGGTGAGGGAGATATGAGATTCTGACTAGAGGCGGGTCTATGTTTTTCTGCTGGAAATTGAACGACCCAAATGGAATTTTACTCTTGTCGTCCGTTGTGGGGGTTTTATGCTTTCAGCTCCATCTGTTCTCTGCCTGCTGACCTTTACGCTGATGCATTACCTGCATCTGCGCGCTTCTGTGGGAGGTCTTCAGGAATATGAGTGCAGTAGAATGATCTTTGACCGCAGCAGTGACATAATACGTCAGGAATTCAGACTGACAGCTGGACTGGAAATGGCACAAGGACGCCTGTGTGGATGCCCCTTCTTGCATAGCTTGCGATGATTCTTCTCTTTCTGTATGGTGTGTTCTTATTTTAATCTGTAGTCTTTGTTTGGTTTTGCATGCCAGCAAAACTTCTTGTGACCCTGAAGTCATGTCCTGTCTGCAGTCAGTGAATAGTTCTCCTCTGTCAGTGGATGCGAGCAGCCACAGATGTTTGCAGCAAAGTAGTAGAGCTAATGAAATATGCAGCTATAAGACAAAGCAGCACCAGTTACGTAAGCAGAAGAGGAATCCGTACATCTGCTGCACGCTTGCACATCATGATTTCACCCCCCCCCCCCCTTTACTCCGATTCTGTCTTTCTTGCTATGTGCTTCACATTCCGCAGATAACCACTGAGCGCCTGTCAAACGCATGTTGTCGTCTGTCTGTGTGTCTGTTAGGTATGCAGGAAACATTTACGTTCACTGCTTTCATGAAGTATTTCAGCTGTTCAGGAATGACAAAGCAAACCGGAATGTTTGCGTGGTTGTGTCACGAGACTGTCTGCATTTGTGTCCAACGCTCAAACATCTGACAGGGCAGGTCAGGCTTAAGCTCATTTAGGTTTCAATCTATAGGTACCAAACTTTCAGTCCGTGAGGCAGGAAGGGAAGCTAAAAGCAACATCATGATCATTGATCGTTTGTGTTCCTGAAGAGCTATAAATATACACTCGGTTGTAATCTTTTTTTTATGTGTTTTTCTTCCATTGCCATTTAATCTTCACGCGTATGTAGATACTTGAGAATTGCCAGCAGCTTCAATCAGCACTTTAGTTTGGTTGTGACATTTTATAAAAATATGCATGTGTCAGTCACAATTTCCTGATTTTTAAAATATCAGCTTTACTTTATGAACAATTTAGCATGTGCAATGCAACCGGACACGATGTCATGAAGTAGTCTAAAAGTCGTCAACACTTATATTCAGTGGGGATTGTGACCTAAGTGTATCGGCTCTGAGTAGTAGGTGGTGGTGGTGTCTGATGACTCCGCTGAGCCTGAAGAGGCAGATGGAATCAGAAAGCACATACCGTAAATCGATCTGTGAAAATTGAATAGCTGGCGTCTATTGGAGCCCTTGTTTAATGTGGGTGTGTTTGATGCACCTCTAAAAAGGCAACATGTTTCCACACAGCAACAACTTGTGCAGATCGCCAAGTTTGCAGGCTACATGTCAGCCCTAAAGGAAAAAATGAGTGAAGCTCACATAGTGGCAGAGCACTAACTGAAAACGGACAGTAAACCAAATCCAATCCAAAGGTTGCCTTTTATCAGGGATTATATTATGTTGTGGGCACACTAAATTGCTGACGTTGCTCAAAGTATTGGTTACAAAGGTTTATATTGATGTCACACAGGAAATTTGTTGTTTACGGATGACATGAACTCATATTTTACACGTTGTGTGTCCTAAAAAAAGACACAAACGGTGCACAATCACAATGGGAAAACACAAATGCGGTGTGACTCAGGGGACTATTCTTTATGAGGTTCAATTGAGGCCATTGTGAAGCGTCTGTAATCGACTGTGCGTGTTGTCTCCATCTGCATGATGCAGGCTGATTCATGAGGGGAGCCCCTCCGCTTCATTTCCAAAACTCCCTTTGTCTCTCTCCCTCCTGTCTTTTCTAAATCCTCAGCTGCATTTAGCAGTAGATGAGAACAGGTGAAATGAGAGTTTAATGGAATCTGACCTGTGCAGCTCCACCCACAAGCTTTTTCCCATGAAACTGGTGAGAGAGCGAGAGAGAGAGAGAGAGCTAGTAGAAGCAGGTTTGTCCTCTCCTGAGAATCAGCCTTGTGTTTGATCTCTCCGACTGAAAACACACCTCTGTTCTCACAATGATGGACGGACAGATAGGTGGGCGGGAAGGATAGCGGATGAATAATGAATTTTCCCTCAACGGCATGCTAGCCTGCTGTGCTTAATGTATCTCCGCAGTCCTTTCCAGGCAGATCTCATGCCACATCCGACGTGCAAAATGGAAAAGTCCTTCCTTGTCAGTCGTGACAAAATTGTCAAGTTGTGATTTGTTAATAAAACTCTGATTGCTAGTACTAGAACAACTTTTGAGAATTTTGAATGCGTCTTCGTGTGTCCGTGTAGGAATGAGCGAGCTCGGTGGATCAGTGCTCTGGGACAGAATGTCAACAGCAACAAGTGTCAGGACAGAACCAGTAAGTCTCAACCACGTCTATTGTTAGTCTGTTGCGCCTCCATGTGGCCATTTGATGAAACAACCTTTTTTCCCCGTCACATTCATTCAACTTGACGTTGAGTTTGAATTCCCATAGCAGTGTTTTGAAATAGGACCAGGCTAATGCATTTGATTGTTGCTTTTGTGTTTCAGATATCATGCAGATGGAGGTGATCAGAACTTACACAGCCAAGCAGCCAGATGAGTTGTCCCTGCAGGTGGCTGATGTGGTGTTGCTTTCGCAGACTGTGGAAGACGGTATGCTTGCCTTTTCACTCAAATGCTCTAGTTTTATTCTGTAAATCAACAAGGGCATTCCCCTTGTAACCATGGAGACTGCATGTCATTATCAAAGAACAAGCTACATTCGGCTGCTAAATAGGAAGCAGTGACCTCACAAAGAAACAGCTCAAGTTATCGTGTGGTGAAACTTCTCCTCGTTAGGCTGGTGTGAAGGTGAGCGACTGCGTGACGGAGAGAGAGGGTGGTTCCTTGCCGAGTGTGCCCAGCCAATCACATGCCAGGCCGCCATCGAGCGCAACGTGCAGAGGATGGACCGCCTGCAGGGGTTGGAGACAAACGTTTGAGCAGGATGGCTTGATGGTTTGTCATTGGCTGTGAAAGAGAACCTTTTACAGAAGCGGCCCAGAATAATTCAGCAACGGTGATAGCATCAACGATCCAGCGCTCGTCCATGTGGGCTGGGCTCCTCGACTCTTTACATAGATATGAAGAGTTCCGCTCAGCGTCCATTACATACCAGGAATACTCCGATTCAAAGCCATGACAGTGCGACACGAATGCAGCGGCAGAGCGGCGTTTTCCCCAATTACTGATCGCTCCGCCTGCGTGGGATGGAGTGACAGTGGAATCTGTCACGCTCTTTTTTTCCCCTGCAATTGGTTGGAAAGAAAACTTCACACCCTCTTCCCACCACTGCTTTCAACACCCAGCTGATTAGTGTGAAACATATAAAAATTAAAATTGTATTAAACATGTTTCTCAAGTTCAAGTGATGCGACGTAACGAGTGAGACTTACACAAGCACTGGCAGATAAAGCAGACCGAGTGAGTGTAGCCGCTAATGAGGCCCGGCTCCCGTCATTAAGAGCTTCTCCTGCAACAGATGAACTACGAAGGCTCGCACAGTGACGAGACAAGAGAGCATCGTTAGCAGCTTTATTGAAACATTTTATGAATTGCATCTGTTGGCCGTCACAATACGTAGAACAAGGCTAAGCTGCAAAACAAAAAGGACTGCGTGAATCTGTAGCACTTTGTGTAAATATCAACTGGAGGTATAACTGCCTGTGTGATCAATGGGCTTGGTGTTTGGCACCACAGACTGTCAACATGAATCAAATCCTACATTTGTGTCACAGGAGCCATTTTTCTCTCCATTCACTCATTGATTTGGACAGCTTGAAATACCACACACTTTGCCAGCCAGGGGTGTTTATATAAAAAAAATCCCCCTCAAGATTTATATCTGTGATGTTCCAGAGGGGAGCTGAAACTAGAGCGCGCGGATGATGGCGAGATTGGAAGCGAAGCCCTGCTCTTAATGTGATTGTCCAGCATGAGTCATCTTTTTACTGCTGCCGCACTCAGCCAGAGGAAATAAATGGCCTGACCAGAGTGTGATGATAACTGCATCCATCAAGCCCACCGCTCTGGCCACGGCCCAAATGAAGACCACAACTCTTGAGGCACGTGAAAGGAGGCAGCAGCTGCGTTGCAGAGTCTGGAGACGAGCAGACGACGCTTTGCATTTGCACTCAGGGAAATCGGCAATGAAATAACTTGCAACGGTCGTGGACCATCTGTGTACATGTAAATATGTGTAACAAGCTTTAATGGTAACGTGTTTTTCTCCAGTACAGATTTATATAACTGAAAAGGAAAATAAAAGCTTAGTTTCACGGGACGCATGTTCTCAATAGCATAACTTGGAATTTCAAACAAACCTGCCTGATGAAGATGGTCTGCATTACTGTTCTGTTCATTCAGCAGCAATGATCACACAGGAAATATCCACAAACAAATGAGGTACAGACAATATCTGAACATGAATTGACCCTAGCTAAATTAATAAATCATTCAACTGCAGAACTCTCTTCATAGGCAGCCAATGAAACGGTCATATCTAGTCATCGTCGTCATCGTCGAAGCAAATGTGTTGTCCCCTCTGGGCAGATGGCCACGTCCTGTCGCAGCCCTTAGCGCTGCCTGCAGGCTTCTCTTGAGTGGTGATCAGGTCCACGATGGCCGTGAAGACCGCACAATCTTTGGACTGAGCGTTTTGCCAATCCACAGGGGCAGGGTTGCGAATTTTGTCTTCCAGTCGAGAATCCAGCTCTTCTTTTAGACTCTTAAAAAAATAAGACAGGAAAGGAAGGTTTAAAAATAATAAGAATTTATCTCACCGTGAGTCGAGCTTCGTCGATTTGCACGCGCTGTACCTTGACAAGGTGGGCAATACGTGCCGGGGATCTGAAGACGATCCACCGGTCCACTGCCACGGTCTCCTCGTTCTCGTCTCTTTGGATTGTGATATCCCCCCCAAAGAACAGAAGCGAGAATGGAGACACCTCTGTGCAGTCGTACAGGAAGATCTGGAGACACATGGATGCGGATAATGATGAGTGATGAAATGCTTACAACCCCCCCGTGACAGTGGCATTATTACGCCACAGCGTGGCCAGCAGCTGTTCTGTGTTGTGGGCTACAAACATCTTATTAGTGAGGAAGGGTGGAAGTGTGTTTCCTTGTCTCCATGAAAAGGAGAAATGGAGCCACACACTGAGTGTGAACCCTGCAAATAAATTAAAAATATATATATATATATATATATATATATATATGAGAAAGCACTGGAAGTAATCAAAGACAACATGAAAGGTGTTTTGCTGCAAAACGGCAGCATTCACAAAGAGACTGCACCAAGAGAACAAAGAACGATGGAAGGGAGGGGGTAAAAAAGGAAGCAAACAGAGAGGGAGCGTAGCGAGGGTGGGAGTCAGGGAGCTACCTTGACCAGTTCCCACTCCACTACCACATTGTGTCTGGACGCTTTGAAGCACAAGGGCTTTTGAGAGAGAGAGTTGAAAGGGAGGGTTTTAATCAAATATTCATTCCATGGAAGCTGGTGTGGCAACACCGCTAACCTTTAACCACAGGCCCCTCTGAGATTCAAAAGCAAAAAACATACAGAACTGTGAAGTGAAATATGAAAACACAGAGCACCGACAGCACAATGAACTGCCATGTCCCTCGGCCAACTCACATTGCTGGTTCTCATCTTGAGGTGGTAGATGAGCCACCGATAGTTGAACTCAGTCTCCTCACAATTGACAGATTTTGGGTGGATGCAAACCTTTCCATCGGCTTGGGTGTACACCTTCACCCTGAGAAAGACAAGATGTCGACGTTTGAGCACGTTAAGGATACTGGTAAAAGTAAAATCCCCAAAACGGAATAAAAACAAAAATAGGACAGGTGCTAAATAATGAGCAAAAAGGATGAGAAATGCAGCATGCGCCTGTTTATCCTGTCCAAACTACCGCAAGCTCTCAAAATGGGCGTTTGGATCTGAGTGAAGGTGATGAAGAATATGTTGAATGCAAAATGTAGTCATTTTAGAGGCAAAGTCAGGTGCTTACTTGTTAATCCAAGCACAAAGAATGCCTCCTGCCACTTTGGCACAGCGCGAAGTAAACATGAATTGTGATGCAGTCAACGAATCTCTAACATGAAAGCCACACCGTGTTACAAAGTCTTCTGCGTCAACCAGAGCAAAACAAACAAACTGGTTGCGCCGCGGGACAGATCTGATGTTGGGGTCGGCTTTAGCAGAAAAAAAAGGCATGCAATGCTTTTCTCGAGAAAGAAATCCTGTAAATGCTGCAGAGCATTCCTTATGCAGAGCAAATACGTCTCATAGTTTCACAATGCAACCGAGTCTGAGGTTGGTCAGTTCAATCCAAGATCAATAAGAATGATTATCTACATCTTAAGCTGCACAGCCCTTCCCTTTCTGTCTCGCTTCTCCTCCCACTCACCCCGGCCTCTTTTTGCTGTAAGACGGTTTGATCATGGCCACCTTCGGGTAAAGACCAGCTACAATCACTGCCTTGATTAACTTCTCATTATCTGAGGGTTGAAAAGAGAAGAAGAATGAATGACAAAATCAAGCCACGTTCCACAACCCGGTTTTAAACTTGTACGACAAATGATTTCCCTCGGCTTAGTCACGATGGAGAAAGGAGAAAAGCTCCTCTGTCATTACCGGAGTTGATGTTCGACTTGGGGTCTTTAGGATCTTTACTGCTGACAAAACCTGTAGACATTAGATGCTCAGCAAACTGACCCTTCATGTTGTGCAGCATCTGTGTGATCAAAGAACAAATTATTGTACAGAGGCGGCGAGTCCTTCTTCACCCAGACAGAAGTCGGCTCGTAAACAGAATCGCGTATCGATGGTCAAAGCGCTTCCGCTTAGAGCGCTCACAATCAGTCTGGCTCACCTGGAGCGTGTTGGCAGACAGGAAGTTATCCCAGCAGTACTCCCGCTCATGCCTGGCACCCCGTTTCTTCGCTTCCTCCCAGCCCTAGCCCAGTGATTGGGTTATAAATGACTGGATCAGTTCATACAGCAGAAATGAATGCATACTGGCAGATGTGGGCTGCTGTACCTGGAAGGCATTGACAATAGTCAGGTGGTCGCTCTTGGAGTTCTGGGACAAGGCCTTTCTTCTCATGTCTGCCATCTTTTCCTTCCCCTGCATTAACCAGCATTGCTATTAGTCTGACTCTGAATGGAGAATTAGAAGGATGAGTGCAGTAATGTGATGACGGCTTTATGTCTGTGCACTACCAGGGGTATAAAGAACGGGTCTTTGAAACTGAGCGAGGCGGCGATGGTGAGCACGGGGTTGATGCAGCCCAGCAGAGCCCCGAATAGGATGAGTTTCCCAATGTGAGGTTCTACAGGCAGGCGACCCAGGTGGAAACCCAGTGCCGTCAGGTTCTCCGAATGGTCCAGGGCATTCTAGCACACAACAAACACACGTCTGACATCACTCGAGCGCAAACCAGGATTTTCTTCATATAAATATCCTCACGAAAGTGAATCCTCTTATAATTTAAGGTGACAACAGTTACATGCTAGCTTCATTTAATTTGAGGTGAGTTCAGGATTCCCAACTGGATATTGTACTTTTTGTGCTGACAATGCAGAAAGACGCTGATGAATGGTAAAACTACTATTCCACATGCCTGGGAGAGCATCTGGGCTTCCGCAGAATGCAAGGACACAGCAGCTGAGCGTGATTTCATTTCAAGTGATCACGTACCAAACGAGCAAGTTATCAGTGCTAATACTGTATAGCAGGATCAATAGGAGTAATATCAGAACAATCTCCAGACAGCTGCCTTGTTTTATTCTGACATAATAGTGTTTACATGATCCTCGTGTTTTTTTGTTTTTACCAGGTCGTTGAGGTTCTTGATGGCGAGGTTGACGGCCTTTTCAGTGGGAGGGTCCAGGGCTTTCTCCAGGAATCGAGCTATATACCCGAGTTTTAATATCTGGGCAGAACACATCACATTACATGAGACATAAATGAACAAAGGGATGTAATTAGTGCTGCACGTAATTCAGATCTCTCTTAGCTCTTATGTTTTACTCTTTACGCTCTTTAAACCAGATGTGACTGTGATGTGGTTCATTTTTAAGTGCCGAGCATGAATAACTACATTTTCTAAATGTATATTGGCTTCTAAATCAAGAGGAGATTTCTAAATGCACCGAACATCTCTGTGTATTATAGAGCACGAGCTCATGGTTAGCATGTTGACAGTGCACCGTATTCACTTTTAGGGCAGATTGATCCATTAGTGAGCCTCTCAACCACGAGCATGAAAACCCCACATTACGCACACACACACTTGAATGCATTAAACTGAACTGCTGGACCACTGGAGTAAAAACTAACATTGCTAGCAATGTGAACTTTAGCTTTAACCTCCATTTACATAGTGTGATATATGACTGTATGGAGTACTTGAAACAGCATAACAAGCAAGCCATTAAAGGAGACAGCGACTGCTCCTTCAAGGGAGAGAGCTCTCGAGTAGGAGTCATTATGTTCTTCGCAAAAAGAAAACCCTGATGAGGAGGGGGGGGGGGGGGCATGAGGCAGGAGACGCTGCCATTTGATGCTCAAGATCAAAAACAGCCTCAATGCCCTCCTGCCCATACAAAACTCATGCACAGCATCTGCCTCTTTCTCTGCACATACACAACCTTGATATGGAGGCACAGCTCCTCCAGTGGCGTCCTCATGATTTCTGGTAGCTGGTAGGCATCCAGCAGGCTTGCCCTGAGACCATTGTACAGATGATAGCACTTCCCCGGACACACCCTGAACATACGCACAGAAGAAGAGGGTCGGGTAGATGTGTTATATCAGACTTGTGACAGGAGCTTAATCTAAAATCAATGGGATGAAACTGCACTCAAGAAGCAGCTCCTGCTAATTAGGGCCTTGTTCCACTTGGATGTCGGAGCCAACAGGAAGGAGGCGCTTTGCCTTCAATTGTGTGTCGAGGTGGGACAGAAGAATGCGTGCACGCAAGAGGAAAAGTTGAGATGACAAATAGAAGGACAACTCCTCCCAGATTAGGAAGTCTCTCTCTCTCACACACACACACCTGCCAGCTCGTCCTTTCCTCTGTTTAGCATTGGCCAGACTAACCCACTCCTCTGTCATGGTGCTGATGTTGTTGTCGGTGTCAAAGTGGGTCTCCTTAATCTTGCCGCCATCTATCACATAAACGACGTCATCTATGGTGATGCTGTGAGAAAGAGTGGTGGGGGAAGTAGACAGTGGAGGCACAGGGGGGGGGGGGGGGTGGATGGGGAAAAAAGACCAAATCAGACAGAAAAACACTTCAAAGATTTCTGTCAGGAAGGCTTCACTGAGGCAGACAGACACACTCATTGAGGAGTAAAAGATGGCACGGAGCCCTTTGGTTGGTTTACGGGCTATATTTAGTGCAGTGATGTGAAGGGAGTGCAGGCAGCTTCTTAATTTGCTCAGTGCTGTGAAAGCATTAACAAATTGCCTGTCAGAGACTCAGTCTACTCCATTCAAACCAGTATGACAGTGTTCATAATCAATCTAAGGAACACATGCTAATTAGCCTCCAATCCACTGTTGGTATTAATGAACTTATGAAGCACAAACATTCACGATGGGGAAAGACATTCTTTTTTTCTTTTTAAGGAAATTAACTGAAGAGCCAAAAACAGATTTTCAGAGTGAAAGCACACACACTAACACACACACACCTGGTTTCAGCTATGTTGGTGGCAATCACGATCTTTCTAACTCCAGGAGGAGGCTTTTTGAACACCTGAGAGGAGTGAGAGAAGTATTTGATTGGATATTTCTGATACTGAAAAAGGAATGAAGGCAGAAATCGAACGAGTCGGAGAACCAGTAAAGAGAGAAAATGGAGAATGCTGACCTGCGTCTGATTGGCGGTCGGCATGAGGGAGTGCAAAGGGATGATAACGAAACGATCTGAAACACAGTAAAAGACCAAAGGATAGCTGAAACAAAGTACCGTGTGCAACCTTGAGATACTGCTGCTGGTACTGTGTCTAAAAATATGACCTCAGATGTTCCCATAAATTATAATGACGACGCAAGAATTTGTTGACATTTTGTCATGTCACGCTGTTATTGATAAACAATAAAAGCTTAATGATTTCATTTTATCATGGTAAATGAAGTCAAATTAATAAAAAATTGGCAATCACGATTTTATATTGTTATAAATGGAATATAAATTTGTTTATCATTCACAGACAAAAAATTTGTATCTGCTCTCTCAAAATCCACAATATATAAATTTGCAAACATTTTTTATTTTAAAAGTTTAAAGCATGAACACAAGACATTTTTACTTCATAAAAATATATATTCTTAATGCAAAACTGTGGATATGAAGTGTCATATATTCACTTCCAGGATATATGTTTATTTTACACAGCTTCTATTTAACCAGGAAGAAATCAAAGTTTTATTTGGGAGACCCAGACAAGAACTGCAGCAATTCAAAGTTACACATAAAATCACAAAAATGAGCAATGATGAACTTTAAAAGTCTGGGTAGATTTAGAAAACATCAGGCAACAATGGAATAGTCCATCAGCTAATCATTTAATAGTGACAACTACAAATACTTCTGTTAATTGTATATTGGGACTGGAACTGTTATTCTGTTTTGTTTTGATTGAGGACCCTCTTGAAAACGAGATGGTTTCATCTCAAGGGGTTTTATCCTTTCAAATAAATAAATAAAAATAAATAAATAAAATGACAAAGGAAAAAGATGGAAATTATGAATGATCTCCTCGATGGTGTATTAATTTGCTGGTTTGTCCTTCAGGGTCAGATGCTTTCCATGTGTGTCACTCTGTGTGTACCTGATTTGAACATCTGCTGAGCCATGAGCAGGTCATTGAGAGAGCTGATGTTGTCCCAGCCAGGCAGGAAAACCAAGATCGCTCCTTCCTGCCAGTCAAATAAATGCCATAACATTTAGGAACTGAAAGACACCCTAAAAACCTGCTGGGTCCAGATGCAGGCAGCATATCTTGTTCCAGCGAGTTCATACATACACGTTAAGATACAGTGGGCTGTTCAGGACATGCACACGCACACACACACACATCAGGTGTAGCCAGTGGGCATTCATCAATGCATGCATGTCAAACCCTAGGTGTCCCACGCCACATAATAAAGCATTCTACACAGTCAGAGCCCGGGAGATGGCCTGCAGCCTCGCTTCAGGAACTGTATAGGCAAATCAGCCAGTTCCCTTTCAGGATTGTGACAGTGCCACAGTGAATCAGCTGGTTGACTGGCTCAGGGTAGCCATGACAGAGAGATTATAGTTCCGTAGGGGAGGGGATAATTATTCTGTCTACCTGCATTAGTCACTCCTCAATCTGGACCCGTCTGCTCCTCCTGCTCCTCTCTCATGTACCTTTCTCACACAGTCACAGATTCCATACAAAAGTTCCACTTTGCTTTGAAAGATTAAAAAAAAGAAAACGAGAGTAGTCTATTTTTGCCTTTCATTACCAAAAACAGGGAAGTTACTGAACTAGTGGCAATGTTTTGACATGTACGCTGCTCTCAACTCATCTACAATCCTGATATGGATAGGGTTAATTCTGCGCGTTTCTGGAGTGACAGAAAGAGTAAAATGTTCACAAAATGTGTTTGATCCCCCCTAAGGTGACTGTTCATTACTTCAATAGCAAAGACCTGCAGTAGGAGCTGTGTGATGTCCTCCTAATTAAAGTAGCTCTGTGTTTAAATGTTAACCTTCCTGTTCCCTTTATTCAGTGTCACTGAGAAAGTAATTACTGTTAGTTACTTCCCTAACTATCTTCAGGGATGAACCCAAAATCATAGTGTGCTTCAAGTCACGGGTGTGAGCTCATCAGACACCCACCCGGGTGACCAGGCCCTGGCTTGTGTCCCAGCAGCGCGACACCACAACATCAGCCACACAAAGTTAAGCTCACCTCTTCTTTGAGCACAATGTGACGAATCAGTGCGTGGATGAGCTCCAGGTCAATCTTCTCATCATTGTCCAACATCTCCACTGTCCTAATGGTGCCATCAGAGTATCTAAAAAAGATTAAAAGGCATTTGCAAAAACTTTTTTGTTGAAATTCTATGGCTCGGAAGGATATATCCAAAGAAATCCAAAAGATTTTGGTGGTTTTATGGATCAGTTTATCATTGCAGGAAAGTAACAATGACAAGATGTTTGCTTCAAGATCCAACAAACGTTTCTGGTGATCCAGAATGTCACATAACAAACATTGACGGTGCAGACATGCAGATAAACTGTAAATGAAACTCTGACTCCATTAGGTGTTCAATTTGACCATTAAAAATGCAATTGTTCTGACTTCAATGTAAGTGATGGGGGGGGGGGGGTGGAAGCTGAATAATATATATTACAAGAGAGACTTGTCTTGTGAATCTCTCCCGTACGTCATGACCATCAAGCTGCTACATAAATCTGAATAATGCTGAACCTGTTTACAGCATAGGGAGACACGGTAGACACTCGTCCTGCTTTGTCCAACAACTGTATAGTGCTTTCACAACACGATTGTAGTGTTTATACATGTAATACACCTACAGTAACAAGGGCGGCAGCGATTAGAAACTGCACTGAACAGAGTTTAAAAGCAAAGCGGAAGAAGAGGAAGTTAGTTCCCCTCAAAAATATGGATGGGGAAACTGCACTCAGTGGTAATTACTATGTTTGTAGACTTTGCCTTAAATATACATGCTCTTACATTTCTGAAGAGGAGCAAATAATATACAGCAATGGCTTTTTCCACTGAACACCGTCAGCCACCCACGGCGTAGATAAACCTCTTCAGTAACAGATGCATGAATAAGTGTTTACTTGACAAATCAAGCCTTCAGTTGTCTCTGTGCTCAGCTTTTAGAGTCAACTTGAAGTTCACATTCAAAGTGTGCCAATGATTGTCTCATTTCCAAGCTGAACAACACATCCCACCAACCCGGTAGCTGCTATACCAATTTATCTAATCTGCTCTCCTGTCCAACTCACCGGCCCTCCAGCGTGCGAGCATAACCAGGCCAGCTCTCCCGGTATTCAGCCTCTTTCTCCTCCTTTTCAGGTCTGCAGTTCTTTCCCTGCCAAAATGTTTTCTTCCACTGAGGGCGACGGTCCAGATTCTGGGGACAATACCTGGCAGAAAACACCAAACTGTTAGCTTGTTGACTAACAATCAAACGACAGGGATTTAGCGGTACCAGATGTGTTTGTTAAGTTTCTCTGTGCCAAGGCTGCGGCCATCTTTTATGAGTGTTTGAGAAGTAGCATCAATCTACCTGGTTAGTTCCACAATGTCCTCGAGTAGGAACTCTTCAACTGGAAATGTCAATCCAGGAATGTGGACCATTGGGCAATGATCTGTAAGGAGTTCAGTAACGGAAGAGATGAGACGGAAGAATAATCTTAGGCAATTAGGCTGGATGATTTGTTTTTGTCACGCAGGGCGTAGTATGCACTTTGGCGGGTTGTGTACCAAAATATTTAGAAAACTTCTGTGCGTTGAGAGTGGCACTCATGAGGATAACCTTGAGGTCATCTCTGAGGTTGAGTAGGTCCTTTACGATGATGAGCAGAACATCCGATTGCAGGTTCCTCTCATGGATCTCATCCAGGACCAGATGGCTGATACTGGACAACAATCTGAGGGCAAGAAGACTTAGTCAAAACCGTATACATGAATGGACAGTGCGTGTTGAAAGAAAACACACTGATTCATAATGACTCGTGTGATCGCTGCAGAGAAAGAGTCCCAGAAAGTGTCCACAGTCCAGACTGTCCATACAGTCCATACTGATCCACGCCAGCTGCTGGACTGGATGCCATGCAAACGTACTTTAATTCCA
This sequence comes from Brachionichthys hirsutus, assembly GCF_040956055.1. NCBI lineage: Eukaryota > Metazoa > Chordata > Actinopteri > Lophiiformes > Brachionichthyidae > Brachionichthys > Brachionichthys hirsutus. Next base: position 185,095 of record NW_027180373.1, on the reverse strand, counting down.
GAAAAGAGCAGCACACAAGGATGAGCGGACAAGCGCTGTGTGTTTGTGTGTGCAATTCTCTACCTATGAGCATGGCGACCCATATTAATGCTTCTTCCACAGACAGAAAGGTCCACCACAAATCAATGAAGACAAAAGAGAGAGACCATGCAAAGGGGAGAGAGGAAGGTCAGACAGAACAGAGACACAAAGAAGAGGAGAGGAAAAAAAGGTAGGAGAAAATGCGATGAGGATGAGGATGGTAGGGATGATGGTGCAGGGAGTGGTGGCGAACTCACGGGTCTGAACGAAGCCACTGAAGAATGATGCCTGTTGTACAGTATAGGACTGAGCCTTGTCTCCGTGGCAACCGGCTACGAGAGGTGGGAGGAGAAAAAAAAACCCATTCTCTAACGCAAACCACATTATCTCTCAAAATGCATCGTTTCATCTCCCAGATCCGCATTAGAATCCAAGTACAGCTTTGAAACATCATGATTTGTCCATGCTGAGGTATTATTATTCTGATGAGCCCCTTTTTCATTATATTATCAGAATTTAAAAAGGCCATAAAGCACCACAATATTATTAGAAGCATTATTCAGAAGCTGCATCTCTAGCGAGATCTGCCTAAAATTTAATGAAGATCCACCCCTGTGCAAAATATCAAAATCTGTTGACCGTTTTTCTAGATATCATGTGAATCAACAAACAAATAAGCAAATATTAAGCAAGCAAGTATTTTCGAACCATGGTTACAAAGCATTTTTCCAACAGTAATGTCATAATGTAAACAATTTTTAATGACCAAGCAGGGTAACAAACAAATTAACAGCGGGTCCAACTAATAAAAGCCAGCGGTGATTTTTACTGTATGGATGCCAGAAGAATTGTGTATATCGCTATTTTAACACAGAAACTAAATTCCAAGTATCAAATTATGGAAAACTAGAGAAGGAACTTGCTAAAGATGAAGAGAGTCTGGCTGGATTCCCTGACAGACGAGCACAGGCACAATTTCAAGCCTCTAAAAAAACTCCACTGCTTCGGTTCTCTGTGAAAAATGTCTGAGCTCTCCGTTCATTAATCCTGCAGCGGGACAGACGTCCTCTGAGGTTATGTGATTAATAGCATATTACCGGTAAGTAAATTGTGGCACCTAAGCACAAACTTGCATCAGCACAATTCTGTTTTATGACAGGGATCCTCTTGCAGGCTAAGCCTGAAGGTCAGGTAATAAAACAGCAGCAACCTCATTGTGAGGTTGCTGCTGTTCAGAGCCATGACACGGTTTCGTGCTTTGCTTCATTTTCATTGATAATCTAAATACCGGTACAGTAATACCTTGACATATGTCCAGGACCATGCTATTAACTCAAGTCACTCGAATGTCAAATACACGTTTCCCATATAAAATAACTGAAAACAATTGAAGCTGTTTTTAGGCTTTGTGTTTTTGATAGCAACCTTCTCTTGATTGTACATATCGTCGATGTACTCCGCTCGTACTGGCGTGCTAAATCACTAACGTGGACACCATGTTGATCGATAATTGCATGATGACAAAATAGGCAATATCCCAAATCTGATTGATAAGGCATGGTTTCCTTCTGGGGGGGGGGGGCAGGAAAAAGGCCTCCCCAGACCATCTAAGCATTCTCAGCATTGTCAGTGCTTTCATGGGAACACAGCTGGCTTGTGATACATTTATATAAATACGGCTTCCTTAAGGACCCAAACTTTTTTTTGTTGCAGTAAATGCAGCATCAGCACAAACGCAATTTGTGTTTTTCTTTCCCCAAGTGTAAGCACAAGAACATTAACTAAAATACTGCTTTCTCTTGAAAAATGTATCAGTAGTACAACAACAAGAGTATTTTTGAGTAAACTTTCCAAAATGCAGATACTGCAGTTTGCCTTCGTAGAGAAACATTGCTGACAGCTATTTTTACAACCATCCTTTCCCTATGTGCAAGATGTGCAACAAGGCTTCCTTACCTCTGCAGGCGGATTTGGTAACCGCAAGAATTTCCATTCCCTACACTTTCTGCCCTCTCCGCTGCTACGCGCTCTGCTATCTGAAAGAAAGCACACACAGGGAAAGATGTACTAAAACAAAACATCAGCAATGTCTAAAATAATCCAACTTGCACGACGTAAGAAAAAAAGCAAGAGGAAAAACGATGCATCATACAACAATAACACAATAGCCTCCTTATGCACATAGAAACACAACCAGACACAAAAATAGTGTCCATACCGAGATGGCACTGATGCGACGAGGCTGAGTGCAGATCACACGGCACATCGAGCCCATGCCTCTGTTGATATAGTCATCCAGGATGAATTGTGTGACCTGAGTGGTTTTTCCACAGCCTGTTTCCCCACTCACCACCAGCACACGGTTCGCGTTGATTAGCTGCACCAGTTCCTGAGGACGAAAAGATGGGATCAGGCGAGAGGAAGAGGATCAAGTAGCAGATGAGGTGGAGGATAAACATAACATTTTGAGTACAAAAAGGAGCTGTTTTACCAAAAATGGTGTGATGCATGAGACAGGAAGATGAAATCAAACACCTACCTCTTTCCTACCATAGGATGGAAGTTTTTCCCTAAATTTCTGAAGACACAAAGAGCAATCATTTGTAAAACTTCCATGTCAATATATGTCAGCAATAACTCAGTGGTTCCTCATCTTTCACACAAATGGCATCTGGATTGCGAGTCCGTTTAAAAATATTTGTTTTTATACATATGTTTGCAATATATAAAGAATACTACCAGTACATAGTCCCAATAATATTCTTGCTATATCTTTGATAACGCTTGACCATAGAGCCATATGATGAATCTTCTGCATTATTCTAATCTTGTAGTAAATTATAACCTTCTCCAACAGGAGCCGAAGGAGGTTGTGTGATTAATACTGTTTGTTTATCTTGTGCGAGTATAAGCCTCCTGGCAAAAAAAAAAAAAAAAAAGAATCTCCACAAAAATGTTCATTCCAGTTTAATTTTGTATAAAAATAATGATTACACACATGACATAAAACTATTATTATCTAAAATGACAACCTTCTGGTTTTAACAAATAATAAAGAAAAGAAAGTTTGTTTTAGACTGTAAAAACAACCTTTTTTTTTTACATCAAGCAGAGGAAAAACATGGAATCACTAAATTCTATGGAAAATATTCTAGAATTTTTGGCAGATATTGTGTGCATGGGAACTCAAAAAGAGATGTGAATTAAATGTTATGAAAAGGTGAGCCCTTGGGAGATGAACCAGTAATTAGGATGGTATGGATCCAGGAAGTGACCTGCCCAGCTCTGCCTTTGACTGGCTTAGTACGATTCTCACGCAGACAGAGTTCTGTCAGGGAGCAGCTACATTAGACAATTAGAGGCAGTGACGGGTGGGTCATGACCTCAATATAGCTTTTGTAAAGTATCTGGTTTGAAAATATATATACTGGTTTGTGTGTACAGAGAGAGAGAGTGTGTGCGTGTGTGTGTGTGTGTGTGTGTGTGTGTGTGTGTGTGTGTGTGTGATCTTTACACACTCACCAGCATTTCTTTGTACTTGGGATCTGATTTTTTGTTCTGCAGGTCTCTCTTCAAGCGGTCATCCAGTGAACTGTCCCTGACTACTTCTTGAAATAAAAACTCCACATCCTTGTCATTCCTTCTCTGCTTCCCTTTATAATCCTCCTCCTCCTGCTGCTGCTGCTCCTCCTCTTCCTCATCCCAGTGGTCTGGCAGCTCATCTTTAACAACTGTAGCAGAGCAGTGTCTAAAAAAAAAAAGGAGATTTTAAATGTGAAAACATCAACGAAACAACTGGTCACATGAAAATACTGCCTCAGAGCACCATCAAATACGGAACTATTCTTTGGAGCAACTTGCATCTTTTTCAGCATCCGATTTGTTTGCAAAGTTACCTTTTTGATTTATGAGTAGACTTCTTCTGGTCTGGAATAAATTCTTCATCTTCTTCCTCATTTTTAATCCCAGTCTGATGCTTCTCTTCTTCAGGTGCATCCCCATCAAAATAACTGCATATTAAATTGAATGGTATGAAAATTAGTCACAGCGGTAAAAAATAACACTCGAAGCCCTTTAAGCTACAAATTTCACCATTCTTTGCATGCTGTCCTTACCAATGGCCCTCTCTACTGACAGCTGCATGTCCACTTCCAGACATGGAGACTATTGGATTCCTGATGCGCCCGTCTTGACGAGCCTGATCGCTCTGGACCGAGTTAAGCAGCTGAGTGATGTGCTGCTCTCTAGCCTCATCCATCTGGACCACAGCGCGCTATAGAGAGCCAAGTTCAGCAATGGATTCAGAACAATAAAATGAGTTAATAATAATTTACTATTCTGTGATATGCATCTGTACATGATGGAACAATAAAACACATTCCCCAATAGATAGAGCTTCTAATTTGTGATAACTGCATTTTGACAAACAAATGGATTATCTTACTTGAAAGAACATATTATTTTGTGATTTCTGCTCTATATACACAGAGTGAGTTTTCTTCAGGGGTTGAAGCCAGTTCAGAATCCAATAAATGATATGTATGATTGCAGGTTTTCATTCATTCATTCATTAATTCATTCATCCATCTGTTTAACCGCTTTGTCCGTTACCGGGTCACGGGTCATGCTGGAGCCTATCTCAGCAGTCAATGGGCGAGCGGTGGGCTACACCCTGGACAAGCCGCCAGTTCATCGCAGGACCACACACAGACAGACAAAAACTCACAGACACACCTCAGCACTCAATGATTGCAGGTTTTGCCCCTTCTATAAAATAACATCCAGGTGACGCTAATTTTATTCTCTCTGTGTTGAAGGTCTAAATATATGGTGACAAGAAGAAGGCCCTGTTCTACACGAGGTGCGAGAGCTTGGAACAAAACACGATCCATACCGATCTCCGATCGGCCTGTTTCCTCCTGACGGCTCCATATTTTGCGTACCACATTCCAATCTCACGGCCCTTCAGGTGTGGCGGGGGACGGTCCGACTGTTCACCCGCTGCTCGGTTCCCTTCAAAGTCGGAGCTGTGTCCTCTCGAGCGTCCAGCTCCTGCACCTCTGTCCAATCTCTCTCCGCTTCCATCTCTGTGTCCTCGACCTCCTCTTCTGCCTCTTCTCCCACCGTAACTCATAACGTCCTATGAAGCAAATGCTGCAGGGGGCAACGACTCGAGTGCCGTCAGACTTCCAGGGGACGCGTAAAACTGATGCGTTGTACCACCGCGGACACGGAAACGCTACTTAGCTAACAACAATACATTTGTGAACGACAGACTGAAGTTATAAATATGAGGCTACACCCGCAGCTACTGACCACCGACTGATTGTTGTCTACATGTATACCCAGTTTGTTTACGTCAAAATCGGACTTGTAAAAGAATAAACAATAGCCGTGAAAAGACCGCTGCTGTCGCTTTTTCGTCAATGTCGCACAATATGACGTCACGCTACTTGTTATCGTCGCAGCGGTCAAGGATTGGTTGATACAAAACACGCCCACAGACGTATTTGCAAACTGCAGTACCGCCCGCCACCACCACCACCACCCAATAGGGATCATTAATTTATAACTATAATAATTAATAAAGTACGGCAGCTTATTGCTTCCGTAATAAAGTAATTTAAAAAAATTAAAAAAAGAGCAAAAAGAAAACCTCATTCTAGCTGATGGTGGATGTGTCTGCCAAGTGTTCCTGTCTTTGCTGCTAATGATCTCTTCTGATGGGACTGTGATAAGAAGATCAGATCTGCTGTGGATTAATCACATGACTCTCTCTCTGGGGGAGCAATTACCAATGATAGCTGCTAACTCTGCACCAATCTTTTTAAGTATTTAATTGTTGTGCTTTATTTCCTTTTGCCATAGTAGAGTAGAGAATCAAATGTTATTACTTTGCCTTTTCACCACCAGCTATCAGTACAGATGGTTTACGTAATTTAGTAAACATCCAAACATTTGCTGAGCTCATGTGCAAGTTCCAATTTCTCACCAACATGGCCTTAAATGGTTGATTGATCATGGTTGTTTGTGAGAGCTTAAGACCAGAAGCTGAACAGCAGCGTTCCTCTGACCAAGTAGTAGATCTAATTGATTCCACTCTGTTAGGCTGTAGAGATCAATCTCTGCTCAAGTATAACCACTGGCACCATTAGCAGCTGAAATGCTTCACAGTGATTTCAACTTGTATCATGTAGTAGTTTTACATTTTTAAATATAAATGGTTTTATCCTGTCCTGTAGCGTAAATTAATTAACCTTTAATGACATCGTTATTCCGGGGGATGATAAATAAACCACACAAATACTGTGCCGATGATGTGTTTTATTATATGGCAACCAAACAGCTATTATAAAAAAAGAGACAACATAAAACAAATGTATATACATATATTATAAAGATACTCTGAAATACCTATTCTACTGCACATGTAAACATAACTATGCATCCGAGGAACAGATATGCTCATCTCACCGAAGTTCAGCTATCCACTAAAAAATGTCTCTGAATAACAATACAGTCTAATGTATTCATGTCCTGAATCAATGCATGTGTTTGTCCTCAGGTGGCTCTATGACTGAGTAAGCAGAGATAATCCCATAAAGTTTTTTTTTTTAACGTACAATCATATGCTGCCTATATACTGCAGGACATTATGCACACTGGCCTACATGTTTAATTGCATTGAATGTGTTCTGAAGGCATAAGTATCTTGTTGACCTTTTCTTCACTTATTACCTGTACCCTTTGTCATCTCCTTTTCCTACCGGTTCCTGCATTTTTTTTTTACATTGATAGAGGGCTATCTCTCTCATTTGATAGAATTACCACGCATAGTGCAATACATCATGGTCATAGTGTATTTAAACACCCATGGCCATGGGGTGAGTCAAACACATGGGTCACGTGACTCCTTGCAGCTGAGTCATCAAGGACGTAGCTTCATTGTAGATGTCAACAGAACTGAACCTCTGCTCGCCGCTTTCCGACTAAGTGAGTTCCTTGCTGTATCTATTCCATGATGATAGGCTGGCCTATGGCGAGAGGCAAGGAATGCAGGATACTATAATGTCCTTTTCTCCCTTCTACTCTCCAATTCCTTTCGCGCTTTCTCCCTCACACAATAAATGCTTATCCCTTTTTCCTTACAGACTCTTCTATATACATGTGCTGTCAGGATAGCATCTGACAAGGACGAACAAGAATAATAGATTATAACAATTAAGTCTCTGTTTTGATCACCAGTATTTCCTCTTGAAGGGTGACCAGAAGGAAGTAATTGTGGAAAGATTAGGATATTTCTTCATCTTGTTACTCTTCTTTGTCCACAGTTTGCTTTCTGTAGGCCTCATTCAGCAGTTGTATCTCCTCGCGATAACCCGAGCTCTCCTGCGTCTGCCGTCGGCTGTTCTGTCGGTGCGCCTCTACAGTGTCAGGTATAGTGATATTGATGATATCAGCCGCTGGGTTGCCGCTGCCTGGGATGGTCAGAGAGTAGGAAGCTGTCTCACCCAGGTCGCAGGAGACAAAGCGGTTTTCCCTCCGAGAATATCGCAGCGACGGTGAGCGGGCGTGGATGGAGGACTGGCTGATGTTGGAGACGATGGAGACGCTGTCCATGGCCTCCTCATTGTCACAGATCTCCAGGACTTCCAGGTGAATCTTCACATTGGTGTCGCCCACACCGGCTCGTAGACCAAGCCCCAATCCAATATCGATGCCCATCCCTACACTGCTGACATTCCTGTCTGCAGCCTGCGCTCCTGAGGCTGGGTCGTCTCCACTGGGCTCATGGCCAACTGATTTGGAGCGATACACTTCCACCTTTGAAGTAAGGAGAAATATTATAAACAGCAGGGCGCAAAAGTTTTTATTTTTGTAATTTATTCAGTAATCTTCGTTTTTCCAAAGGAATCATTTAAATATTCTCATATTTCATTTTGGGACTGGTTGAAAACCACAAGGTCCAAATGTTCCCACCGATATTGTATAAGGCTGGTTGTTTTATCTCACCTCCCAAATCACTCCACTTCAATATATAATTGATATTTACTTCTAGATTACAATGATAATTTAAAGAAAAAAATAGAAAATATGTAAAGTTGTTGTATGGGTTAATAGTTCTAACAGTGTATTTGATAGATATATAACCCAGCTTTGCATAAAGACTAGCAGAAGTTGTCTCTTCAAAATGAAAATACAAATCCCTTTTAGAATTGCTGAAACACTGCATATTAAACGTACATATGTTTATGTAACCGGAAACATTTAAGCAAAAAGTAGTTTATTGGATACTAACGATTTTCATTCCTTTATTCACAAGAACAGAAAGCGGTTCCGAGATCTAACTTCACATTTAGGAAGGTTGTTACCTTCTTGTCATTGTTGGGGGAGATTTTGAGTCCGTCGCTGCTGACCTCATAGGTGGACAGAGAGAAGGTCTTTCCTGTGGGGGCTTGCAGAGAAACGGTGCCCTGAAAGGCACACAGCGGGATTGATAGACCACCGGATGACCGCTACATAGAATAACCAGGGAAGACAACAGATAAAATGTTTAGTCAACATCAAGCAGAGCAGCTTAATGTATGTCTGAACCTGGCTGGTTTATTCATAGAGATTTCTATTTAAGATTTTAACAAATTCTATTTTGGCGTATGCATCTTGTCATTTTCTCTTATGTTCCTATTGCTCAAACTAATTTAGTTTAGCCTTGATGTCATGCACATGGAAAATGAATGTGCTGACCAATTATCTTCATCTTAGTTAATGAGGCTCTCATGTAAGAGGCCTGTCAACACCACTCTGTTGTTACAATGAGATATCAGGGCTATAGAGAAGCAACCAGGATAATGCAGCTTCATGGGTAGGACGGGTAGCAGGAGCTAGCGTAGCACAAGCAGTGTCTCCCTTGAGCTGGTCCCAAACCTGGATAAAGGCAGAGGGTTGCAGCAGGAACGGCATCCCGAAAAACACTTCACCAGAATTAAACATGCAATCAACTTTAAATATTGTGGGGAATTTCCGTATTTAGATGGGATTCCACAACGTAATTACATGCCGACACCACTAGGAACGCACAACATTTAGTTTGTTGTTGTAATGACTGATTTCAATTAAACGCATCACAACAGTGACATCACACAACACAGATAAACATGGGCTTAGATTGGCTGGGGCGGAACCCCCACCTTGAGGGGGACGGACTCATGGACATAGAAAGACACGGACGCGGAGAGCGACCCTTTGTTCGGACCTGAGACAGACACACGAAACAGGATCAAACCTCAGCGCTGATATCCGAACTAATTGTACTGATCTGTTAATTTTATAAATGTCTTAATCTTAACCCACATTCTCCTCATTGAATACGCACCCACGATGGAGAACAAGAACCGGAAGAGGGTTTGGTAAAACCCTACAATATTAAAGACACACCGGATCACAGAGGCTAATCAGCTGAATAATATGGCTAACATTATCATGCCAACATTTGATCATGTGAGCATTATGCATTTGTTAGTATGCTACATGCTACACATATAATAATCCCTTGATACTGGCATGGTGTCTATTGATTAGGGCTGATTTATTTTCCTGCCAATTCCAAATCAATAATAAGCTTATTTTTTGCCTCATTGCTGAACATTTACTTGCAGTTTTGTGTGTGTTTGCAGAGGGGTGAACGACATTCAGCGCCAGACATCTGAATGTGCATTAGAGTTCCATTTTGCCTCTGGGAGCTGACTTGCGAATGCCCCTCCGGTTATGTGCTTCCTAACAGAGAGTATGAAGTCACGGAGAGGGTAAAGATGTCTTTAAGCTCTAATTCCATCTCTCCCTGTGGACGCTGAAGGCGACAAGGGCTGGCGGTAAGGAGGACAGACGCTGGGTAATGAGATCTAGCCTGCTAACAAGGAAAAAACACAGCCGCGAAGTGGTATAAATCACAAATCTTATACTTATACATGATGCAAACCGAGCTGGAGATGTATGCCTCATTAATTTTCTGTCTCCTGACTCCTTTCAAACTTAGAAGTGGAATATAAACACATATAAATAATATAGAAAGTGTGTGCATTTTTGTGTGTACGCATGCACACTTGCATACATCTACATTTATTCAAGATAATTTTACAAGCTCATGGTGATATTCAACTAAAAGACTTGTTATCCCAGCCATTATTTGCAAGGTTAATATATGTGGCTGCTGCTCCGGAACAGATCGAGGCTCGCTTTTTCATCTGTGTTGTTATCTCCAAAGCCAGGATGCATTCATCATTATGCCTTTACTGTTCTGCTTTTGTATAACTGTTCAAATGGATCTGAAAAAATACAGAGAAAATCAGGCTTGTTGTATTACAGGAGCACAGGTTGTCATCCACAAAGAAAGAGATGTATTAAAATGAATAATTGGATATTAGTGCATGCGCCTAACAAGCTCCATTGTTTATGCGTAGTGCTCTTTGAATTAGCATACAAAGGAACTATAGAGACTGAGGGAAAAAACAAAACAAAATTCAAGCACAAGTTTGGGTCCTGAGAGACAGACTTTACTACATTATCTGTAACATACGTAGTATGCTTTTGGTTGCTCTCAAAGTTGGAGTTTTTAAACCAAATAACAGCAATCCCTACAATCTCACCAAACCTGCTAAATTAATGAGCCGCTGTCCCTGGACAGATTTTAAAAAGTCTGCCCAGCAGCACTGAATTTATATTTGGCTCTGAAAGACAAGGGAGAGACAGCTACTACATGTGATAATAAAATGCTGTCATTAATTAATTTACTCCAGTGATCAGAGCCATCAATGTGGCACAAGGAGAGGAGAGGAGAGGAGTTCTAAACCATTTGATCTAAATCACAAACACATCTCCCAGTTCTACCAGTCTGATTATATAGAGGCATATTTACAGATGCAGGGTAAACCCATCCAGACACAGGCCAACCAACAGAGTCGAACAGACATTCGAACAGTCACTGACCACACAAAAATGTGCACAATTATTTTGAGACTGGCTGCATAAAGAGAGCATCCTCCACTAGTGGTGTGTACCTTTATCTCTGTACTGGTGTGCTGCATTAAGACAGCACTTAATTTCCTTTGAAACAAAATGTGAACACAGAAACCAGATTGAAAATCTGTTCATTGTATGGTCCTGAGAGAGGACTCTCTTCAAAATGATCCTTTCTAAAGTGCAATGCCATATGTTGGATGCAAATGCAGCAGTGGGTTGACTAGATGAAGAAAGCAACAGAGTGCGAATGTGGGAAATCAATACAAGCCATCCTTAAACAGAGAATAACAGACACAAGCCTCTAAATTACCTCAGCCTAATAAAGCGACTAACATGGACAATGGGCTACCTGTCTGGTTGTTCGCTCTGATTTACTCCTGCACCACTCCCAGTCTGTCAGCTCGATTTTCCGACACGTTTCATGTGACAGCCTCCTCTCCGACCCCTCGAACACAGACAGCATGTCGGCAAGATTGCAATCCTGCTCCCGGTCATGAGCGGATACGCAGCAGAAGTCCCCATCATCTCCGTTGGTCTCGTGGGGGAGTGAAGGGCAATCAGCCAGCGACTCTCCTCCACCAGCCACGGCTCCCAAAAGGAGGTCCGCATGAGAAGAGCTGTCCATAGGGCAGGAGGTGCTGAAATCAAAATCAGGCCCCACATTGGAGAGGCCACCACTTTCTAGGGGCTCTAAACGGGTATTGGGGAAGTCACAACTGAACAGGCTGTGATAAGCTGGTTTCTCAATGGACAGACTGTTGTGAGGCACGGTGGCATGTGACAACTTGTACGCCCCATAACCTTGTTGGAAGGAAATGTTGAACTCAAATCTTCTTTTCACTGCTGTAAAAAAAAAAAAAGGTGAGAATGATGTTACAGCACTATCATTAAGAAGAGGCACAATTTACAATTGGCTCATTGCGCAAATACTTGCTGGTGTTTTGTGGTCAATTCTATTATGTAAGGATTTACCTGAGGGTTTTTGTGTTGGCTGCCTCTTGCAGTTAATGAAGCAGCCACATGGCATGTGGATCCAGCGCTCAGACAGCACAAATAATGGAGTGACCGCAGGAGCCAGTAGCGTGAGAAAGTAGCTCAGAGCCTCCAAGGATAAGCTGCGTGCTTTCAGAGCATGGCGCACCAGCACCAGAGTCTGTGAACGATAGGGGAGAGGAAATTAATTCACAGAACAGTTGGTGATTCATTATGAATGAGGAAGAGGAGAGAGGGAGATTGATGGCTTCAATATATTACACCTCTTACCTATACTGGGTGTTTTTTTGCCTTTTGCGTTTTTAAATTATCTTTTCACTTTTCAGTTGAAATAGGGAAGCTTGAGAAAAATACACCACAGTGACTTCCTATTTAACTGCTTAAAGCCATATTAAAGGACATTAAATCTATAAAATCATACATTCCGTCAGTTCTTGGAAAATGAAACTGTTCGTTTTATGATTTGTTCTGTGGCAGGTTCAGGATTGTGCCGATACTGACTTCATTGTCTTTGTGGAAAATGATACACCACTTACTGGAAGCACAGAATTCAATTTAAAAAAAATATTTTGAAAAACAATCTTAGGCCGAGATCACATTGAGATTCACCGCCACATCTGGGGCACTAAATCAAATCTTCACTACTCGTAGCCCTGAAACTATAATCTAAGGTGATTGGATTTATAAAGGAAAAACATTTTATATGGTGGAGATGTCTTGGAGATAAATGAAACTGAAAATTGCAGACACAAAATCTTTGACAAGTTAAAGAGAAACAAGACGAAACAAAACAAAACAATGTCACATTGTTAAAAAAAGTCTCAAATGTAAATATTGAGAATTCTCTTCATCTTGAGACCTGATTATTGCAATATAATTATGTAGTTCTTTTGCTAATTTTGTGTTGCAACATTGGAATGTTGTTTTTGTTTTTCCGTCATGCACAGCAGCTATCATTTGAAATGTCTCTTTTAGGTTGAGCAAGAACAAACACCGAAGCAGTGGGAGACATGCACAGCATTTTGTAAGGAGACACAGTGACTGACATTCAGGTGCTGTTCAAGACAAGAACGTTGGACTGATAAGACACTGGCTCCTTAATGACACCCGACATGACAATATGACTTTAACTACAGGTGAAGGAGAAGAAATATAAAAGGAATTTCATCATTCTTTTTTTTGTCAGATTCATTCTTTTGATTCTTTTAAATGGGTGAGAAGTTGATATATTTACAATCGTTGGTGTTGTACTATGATAATGATAAATATAGTCATACCATCCCAACTGAAAAAGCATAAAAAAATGCATCCAACAAGGAAATTAAATCTTAAAACTAATTCTTGATTAGCAGGGGATCAATAAATAAAGAATGGCTAATGTACAGTATTAGATAAAGTGGTTCTTCGGCACGCCATCGACGCCGTGGACGTTTTGTAAATAGTTTTTTTAGACATGCACAGCATTTTGTAAGGAGACACAGTGACTGACATTCAGGTGTTGTTCAAGACAAGAACGTTGGACTGATAAGACACTGGCTCCTTAATGACACCCGACATGACAATATGACTTTAGGTGAAGGAGAAGAAATATATGTATGTACAGTATTAGATAAGGTGGTTTGGCAGAGCATTGAAGTGCACAGGCCTGTGTTTTGCTGCTGTAAAATCCATTCTTCTTCAAGCTATACTTACCATCATTGGCATCCATAAAATAACTCGAACCACAGCCAGGATCAGGGAGAAGCGTTTTTGCGCGAACACCACCGGTGTGTCCTCGACAGATGCTGGGGAAATGCAGCTGTTCTCTTTCTCCCTGAGCCCCGTCCCGGATGAACTTGGGCTCAGCTCGTTGTAGGCGCCGAAACATCTGCTGAGACTATCCCTGGAAAACGATTGGAGCTCACAGAGGGGAGCGGAACCACTTAGTCCCCTTTCCATGGGGTGTAGCAAAGTCCTTTGGGGCTCTCTGGAGCACAACAGCTGGCAGGTTAAGGGGATGAAGAAAAATAACAAGCCGCAGAAACAAAGAGAATATAAAGAGAAAAGCAGCAGGATGTAAAAACTGTCGCTGTCTGGAAAACACCCCAAAGAAGCTGGCGTAATGCTGCCCCACCCGCACAAAGGTAACACACTGACGACCAGGCTGACAGCCCAAACACCGGCGATGGCCCACGTGACTTGTAGGGGTCGGCGGACAGATTGAAGCACTCCAAATCTCTTAGTGACATAAAAAGTGTAGGCTGCAATAAGACAAGCCTTCATATTGCTGGAAACAGCCTGGAACACGTAGAGAAGTCCGGATAAAGTGCACAGGCGGCCAGAGCCTCCTCCATCTGCCCCCCACTGCAGGAGCATGAACAAGGAGAGGGGCACCACGCTGAGCAGGTCGTCCACCGACATGGACGCCACGATGAGGCATAAGGAGGTCTTTCTCCTCATCCGGAGAAGAGAGCGCAGCGAATACGCGCCTCCCACGAAGGTAGCAGCGGCGATGGTTGCGCTCAAGCCGAAAAGCAGCTGGCGAATGTGCGATTCCGCCCCCGCGGGGTCCGTCTTCTCGTCGGTGGCCGTGGAAAGGTAGCTCTGGTTGGGCGCCGGGGAGCTGAGGTGCGTCGTGGACATTTTTATGAAATTAACTTCCCTGTCTTTGGGCGCTTTAAACTGGTAAAAGTTTACTGTGTTGCATAGTTGTGAAGAATGCACAACATGCGCCGTATCTCTAAAAATAATAATAATAATAATAAACACACAGTGGGGATGATGAGAGAGACACGAAGAGACTCCTGCTCCGATAAAAAGAGCCGTCCCGACTTGGAGCCTCCGGGTGCCGTGGTGCGCGCAACTGGAGCGCCGCTTAATTCCAGCAGTCGATTTACGCGCTGCCGTCATCGCCGCTTCTTCTCACGTCAGCTATCAGCGATTGGGCAAAACATGGCCTGGTTCATTGCGTCAGGCTGCGTTATCGTAAGAGTCTTTAGTCTCGGGTCAAGAGAAACCCACCGCCCCCCTCCCAGATTAGGGACATTTCACCGCAACTGATTTTAAGTGAGAAAATAATTATTGTGGGTAATTCCATTTAAAAGCAAACAACCTCTGCACAAATGTTATGTTCGTGCAACCAATTTACAGCAGACGAGCCTTCTTTTAATAAAACATGTTTTTAAATAAAAACTTTCTAGCTTATTGGAGTCAGAATTAAAATCAGAAGGTGATTCATAATAAAACCAGACTGAAAACAGAGTCAGCTTTTAGAGGCATGTACAGCACATCTTTTATACTATACGTGCTATGTTACTGTCAGAGTAGAACAGCGCTCTGAGACAAGGACTGCTGGACACATTCACAGCATTGGAGTACTTCAAAATCAAGTTCTTCAACGCTTGCTGACTCAAAAAAAAGAATCAAACATAAGGGAGTTCGACATGGGTTAGAAAATGAAATTCTATATCTGTCTGTGGTCAGTGAGAGTCTATACTCTGGAAGTGGCCTTGTGGCATCCATTCCTGTTGCGTTCAAGGACTTTCAGGCTGAAGGACTCCTCATTATTTATATGGTTGCATGGATGCTCATTTGTCCTCATTGTGGTCAATATACCGTAAATGAATGAATGAATGAATTTTGGACTCATTCCCTTTATGCAAATGTGTCAGGGCTTTGCATGGCGACAGCCAACACTTTAAGTTTATTAACCTGATGTCATATTCTCATTCACTGATCAGTGTCAGTCTCTGATGTAGCTTAGCTCTTTCAGCCTTGCACAGCTTACACCAAAGTGACCGTGAAACAAGACTGTAAGGGCAAGCAACTTTATGTTTTGCAATTGAATTATAGTTTGCGCTAAGTGACTTACAGCCAGTCAGTCTCATGACTAGACTATCCAGGGGCCTCGAGAACTCATGGAGAAACACAAGAACAAAACACAACAAACAAAGGTGCACAAACACACACACACCCTCGCTGAGCTCATCCTCGCACATGAAGGTGACCTACTTTGTGTGTGTTTGTGTGTGCTGCACATCACAGTAGTGGTTTCATGTGAGCATTAAAAGGCAGAAGGTGAAAGTGTTCTGTAAATATTTTCATTGCCTTGTAGTGCATCGATGAGAAATTGAGAAACAATGATCAAATGGAATGTGTTCAAATATCTGAAAATGTAACACTGTCAAAAGGGATCTCATCATGTATTCACGACAGAAAGACTGAAAATAAAGATGGCCAGATGAATACAAAGAAAGGAAGAAACAAAACTGCAGAAGTAAATATTTATTCTATGAAAATATGTAAAATTAGTCATGTGTTTTTAAATCTCTATATTTATATATATCTATAAGTCATGAAGTAGTGCACTGTCAAAACAGAAATGTTTAAATTATTAAATGTTCCTTATATTATAAAGAGCAAAGCAAAATTAGCAGTACCTCTCATCATTGTACAAAATATGCGATTTGTGTATAATTGTGACAAATCTACTTTCAAATAAGCGGTCAAGAAGATGAATGAATGAATGAATGAATAAATGAATGAATGATTTAAACTGAACAATCACAAACAGAAGTGCTGCCGGATGACAATCAATCTTCCAAATCAAACAAATATATTTTCCTTTGCAAAATGGCTGAGTTTCAGATGTTCATGTCCACCGATTTATAATAAGGTACTGAGAAAAGATGAGCAGACTCTCTGCAAACCGGATGGAACTGTCCATTCATTCCCTGTAGATTGTGGAGGCCTTTGTAGAGAGTTATGACTCATTAAATCTGTGAAATGAGGCCTGTTATAATGAGCGATAACAACCTTGTGCAACACATTAAAAGGTATTGCCTAAAATATGGCATTTTAATTGCTATGTCCACTTTAATAGACCATTAATGAACTCCGATGAAGCAAAAAACAAATTATATTCAGACTAATAAAGCAAGGGTTCACTTTGAGAGCAACGGTCATTCAATTGATCATTAATTGGTTTTAATCTTATCTTGGAAATGAAAATGAAACAATGGAAAAGCTGTGAAGTAAAACCTTCTTATGTTAGCCACAGCTCATCTGGAGTGTAAAATGAAATCAGCTAATCAGTGATAAATGAATTTAACATGTTGCAGACACTTCAGTAGATTCATTATTCATTATCTACATATGCTCATATTTCCATACATATCTGCACGAGTTACATTGCAACTACTTGTGTGCTGGTTTCTGTCGGTCAATCTTAAATTCAGCAGAGCATTTAGTTTATAGCTTTGAAGTGTAAAGCAGCTGGAGCCCTAAACACACACAGAGTCGACAGAGTGCATCATGATCCGAAGTCTCATCAAGCACGATGTGGCGGCTCTTTGGGCAGAGGCAGAAGCAGAATTGAAGATTATATCTGCATTTGAAAGTGATGGTGCCACTTGGGAAAACAATGTCTGTTGTTGTCCATCCAATGGGATTTGTGATGGGCAGAGGAGGGTCAGTGTCTGCTGTGGAGGAGGGCTGTAGAGGAGGTGGGGTAGTATGGGAGAAGTGTGTAAAACAGGTGGCTGGAGGCTGTTGGACCTTGTTGTGCATGGTTTGCTTTTCATCAGCTTTTTTTGCATAGCAGGGGAACAAACAGTCCACGGGAAGGGTCCTCAAAGATGAAGGAGGCTCAGTGTACACAGTGATCCTGTTAGTGTGACAGGATAGAGGGGAGGCAGACCCCTATAACATTCCTTCTTCTCTGTCCTCACCATGTGCTGGAGGGGTTTTGCACTCTGCTTCTCTGCAGTCCCCAGACAGTCAGGAGGCTCTCAACAGGGAGATGGTGATGATTGGAGGTGGAAGGCTCATTCTCTTCAGTTTCTGCAGAAAGTGAAGGTGATGTTGTGCCTTTTTCATGTGTCAAGGAGATTTATTCCGCACTGGCGTAAAAAATTACATGATGAATGCAACTTTTATGGGGGGAACAATCTAAATGTGCCATTATTTTATAGTGATGGATTTTTAAATTAATATTTACTCTGTAATGATATGTTAAGCAATATAATGGTCAACTGCAAATTACAATTGCTTTTATTATTTTCATTATCTTCCTAAGGTTATATGCTGCTGATGAAGATGCACTTTCACTTCTCGGACGGTTCTGAGCCCTGACCGTGAAAATCTGCCAATACAAAGCAATAATCTGATGCCAATTATTAATCAATGAGATCTTTGCCTGGGATTTTTTTCAAATATGAATAATCATATATTACTTTGATATATTAAACAAAATGTAACAAATAAATACATAACTACAAATACACAGAAATGTATTGCAGGTCTAATGTTTTTAAATGTTTGACTTTTTTCCTCTTCTCTCTTTTGGGTTTGTTTTGTGTAGCTTCCTTTTCCTGTTTGTGCTAGGAATATAAGGGTCTTTACAGGACAAAGGTTTTCATTACTATAAAGGTTTTCATTTAAAAATATATTGATAAATAATGAGGCTACAGAAGTCTGACTTCTCTAAATGAGTGGGCACATTGAAGAAGGTCTCGGCCCTTCCAGCTATGAATTTCATCTTTGTATTTCATGGATGGCATCACGCTGCATTCTTTATAGAGACACAAAGAGTAGATACAAAGCAAATATTGTAACTCTCATGGGTGCACGCTTGATTTGGCCTGAAGCTGAAGACACCATTTACTTTTATATGTGCTCCTACAGTTTTAGAGATCAGGAGGAGATATCCAGAATTAACATCAGAAAAAAGAAAAAAAACAGATGCTTGGGTAACCAAAGGACTACATCTTTCAAAGACCAGAAAAATCATTAACTTTTAAATAATGTTATTGCCAGGTCATACATAGTATTTCCACCAGATGGACCTGTAATACTGCAGGATTGCTGTCCTAATGTATCAGTCAAAATATGTAGCCAATAAGTGATGAACATTATTATCATAATCTCCTGAACTCATACCTGCTTTTCATACAAGTTGGAAATGTTGTTAGAGATATGAAGGGATGCTGACAATCAAGTGCAGCTACATATGGGTCGCTGCCACAGCCCTATAGGGACAGGAATCATCAAGGCACCTGACTGTGGAGAAATGCGACAAATTAGCCTCTTGTTTTTTTAATCATCACTCTGTAAGAACGTGAAGCTTCCAGTCCGACAGCCTGTCTTGCACTAATGACCCTGCAGAATGCCCGGCTTACTAGAATCAATTACTGGAGGAGGAAAAAAAATATTTGGCAAGAATGCAATTAGCTGCATCATGCTTGCGGAGTTAAAATTATGGAAAAAAATCTATCTGATGATTGATAATGATGATTATCTGTTATTTGTTTTCTTGTTATTATTATAGAATGAAAGATGGCATTAATAGGAAGGACAGAGAGAGAAAGAGAGAGAGCAGATTAAAGGACAGCACAACCTTTTTCTGTGGCGGAGTCTCCCTTCTCTGCCTGTGTGCATGTTGTGTGTATGTTTCTACATTAATGAGCAGACCGGAGATTATCATTAGGTTTCATTAGCATTTCTCCCTCCCTCTGGGTCCCATTGTGTTCCCCTTCCTCCCACTGATGAAGGCAGGGAGAGAGTGGCAGCGTGCATGGCTCACTCTCAGAAATTAACGAACGCTATATGTCTGGCAGTGTTTTTAGAATAAACTGACTCTTTTGAAGTTAGACATCAGATAGCGTTTCCAGAGAAAGGCGTCAGCTCGAACGAAGGAGGAAAATGGGAAAGTGTGTGAGGGGTAAAATTACGAAGTATGAGACAAAGGTGTCAAAAACCTTGAGTTTTGCAAATTATGTAGACAGATACATGCTTTAATGTTCATAATCAAGCATATCAAATGGGATTGAGCCTTTATCTAAGTGTTTTCTTTACTGGCATCCATGCATGAGCTTGGTTGTCATCCAAATGCCGCTGACAAGCATGACTTGGAAAACCTTTTAAAACCTTTTAAGCAGATGAGCCATCAAACTTGAGTGCTCCTTAAAACAGTGCAGACGTGTACTTCCCAACAGATTAACTGGTAGCAGGTTTCATTTTGTTGAAGTATATCTTCAGTCTGGGTCTTTCCGCCCTAAAATAGAGGATGGTGGCGTAGTGGTTAGCGCTGCTGCCTTACAGCAAGAAGGTACCAAATTTGAATCCTATCTGTGCGGAGTCTGTATGTTCTCCCCGTGTTTGCATGGGTTTTCTCCGGGTTCTCCGGCTTCCTCTCACCTCCAAAAACATCTAATTTAGATGAATTGATTACTATGCAAGGACAATAAAGGCTTTCTATTTCTATTTCTATTTCTGCTCTAAATCGTCCGGAGTGGATAAGTGTGTGCGAATGGTTGTGTGTGTTTCTGTGTGGCCCCTCGATGCGCTGGTAAGGCATTCGGGGTGTAACCCCCGCTTCTCGCCAATAGCAAGCTGGCATTAGGCTCCAGCAAATCCCTTCACTCCGTAAAGTGAAAAATCTGACGAAACTGAATGAATGAATAAATATAATAAGACTTTCATCACAGTTTATGGTGGAAATGATCTGGTTTCATTAGAGAACATTTCAGATCAGAGAGTAGAGGGCAGCTCTCAGTAGTTAGCTTTAACAGATATCAATGTGCTGCTTGCTACTGTACTTCATCTTCATGGAACTTTAACCCTATATTTGCTGTCTATTTTCCATGATTAATGTTATCCTGTCTTACAGCTGAAACTGAGCAAAATGGAAAATTCAAATCACATTAGTCCCATAGTGTATGGGAATACAATAAAGTAAAGGTCAGTTTGTCTTGCCTGCATTGACAGTTCAATGTCAAACATAGTTAAACATTTCCTGTCAAAGCATTTAGGATTTAACACAAGCGAGGGGGAAGAAATGGAGAGTGTAATCCCAAGTGCAGTTGTAGGAATGTCACTGGCAGTTGACAGATCCTGTTGGCGCACAAAGAAAAACATTAGTTGAAAAAGCATGATATCCATTTGTGGAAACGAGAACAAAGGTGAGCAGATGCTGGTCCGAAAAGCGTTTTTGTCAAAAAGTGCATTAGCTTCAAAAAATCGTACCCTGGGAGCCAGTCAAGGCCCTACACTTTGATCAGAGGCCTCTTTCAATCATTCCGTCTGTATTCTTACTTTACAGTACGTGACCGTTTAATGCCACAACCTGAGCCCTGCTGAAAAATCTGGTGCGACGGAAGAGTAAATATAAAAAAAAGAACCTAATCTGTGTTGAAGTCAGTTCCTATTACGATCAAAACATCCTGTGCAAAAACCATATGGCCTGGAGTTAATATTGTAAGTTGGAGTCAGGAAGGTTTTTTTTTTAAAAAAGCCAGTATATTTCATAGACAATTTCTCATGATCAACATATAAAGTGCTTATAAAGTTTAGTAGAATATATTTAACACCATCTTTGAATGTCATGTACAGTACATCCTTTACATACAAATATTTTACATTAAAATATCGACTATCAACAAGAACACATTTTGGCTTGTTGTTTGCCTGGTATTTTATTCTGTGTTGTATTCACACTGTAACTGATGGATAATACGTTTTCAGAAGTTCAGATGCTCAGCTTTTTATCTGGAAAGTTATTGGCTAAACGGTTTAATTAGTCAAATTGATTCTTGGTGCAGTATGAAAAGAGAAAACACAACTCAAGCAGCATCGTATATAACCGAGTTAGCGATCACAATACTTTTCATTTTACTTGGTTAAAGTAGCACAGATTAATCGTTGAACTGAACGAGGCGCACCTGTTACACAACTCACCTGATCAGCTCCTGCCTATTTGGACCTGCCTCTCTCCTGCATGATACTGCAGTCTCCATGAAGATGTAGTTAAGAAAGAGACCAGACGAGGGCAGTAATACGCTTGGTGGTGTCCATATTACCCGAAATAAAGAAGAAGTAGGAGAAGTAGAAGAGGAAGAAGATGACGACCTGACTTTCTGGAGTCTGGACAGTTCTCTGCCAAAATAACCTCTCTGTTTCATCAGTATTTTCAGCCTCTCCCGTTCTATGTGTTGTCCCGTATTCCCTGGTTCTATATTAAATACCTGAGGAAATAGATCCAGTTGAAATCGGGGTACATTTTCACAACAAAATTATTTTATTTTTGGACATTTTCAATACTCTCTTATTACGGTATTTCATTATTACCTCCACAAAGGAGGTTCTGTTTTTGCTGGCCTTCACCAAGACACTGTGGAATTAGTAGTGGGCAAACAGATGTGTTGTAACTTCAAAAGCTACGAATCTAGATACAGAACAATCTGTCATTACTGAAAGTGTGCTTTTTGTGAATAACTTCTAAACTAATATTGATCAACGTGAATCAAGTTGATAAAGTTATGTTTTCATGGTTAAGGAATCTAAAAATGTAGATAAAAATAGAAAAGCACTCAGAGAGTGCAGACCTTCGCCATGTGGATGGTCTAAATCTAATTATAAAGGGAATGAGCTGTTTGAGTCACCTGTCTTTCAACATCAACAAGTTCAAGCTCGTTGTGACAACGCAAGTCGCGGCAAGTGAAAAGGATAACAACCAAAAACAGGAAATGATTCTACCAGTGTGTCATTTCGATAGCTACTAAACTGACGATTATAAAACGCAGTGATGCACATTAGGATGACACAGAAAAAAGAGAATGAAAGTTCTCATCACAGATGCTATATGTTTCTACCTGTGTGTGTGTGCAATCGTATATATGTCAGGGGCAAATACTTCATTCCTATCAGCTGAGCAGTTGATGCTTGTTTTATAGGTTAATTGTAGGTACTATGATTCAGGTCATGTTTATCCCCAGGAAAGATAGACGGCACATAAATGTTTGTATGCATATATAAATAAATCTCCTTCCTCTTGTGTGAGCTTAGCAGAATTTTCCTTCATCCACTTCATCTTAAATAACGAACAAACAGCAAGAAAAAACATAAATATATACATTTAAAGCTCTTGATTTTTGTGGTGTTGTAATGAAAATATTAAGTATGTTGGGACTGGGGTGCATTTTCCTCTTTTACATCTGTGTCTGTTTTTGCTTTTCCATTTCTTGCTGTCTCATGACCTCCACTAAATCTTAGTCTGACAGCCCCTCTCTCTGAGTGACAGTTATGAGTGTATTAATGTGCATACAATAAATCAATGAGTTCTTTCCCGTGTGTGTGTGTGTGAGTGGTTCTGTCCCTTGTGGTAGAGTGCAGATGTTTATGTCACAGCAGGTTAAGAAGAAAGCGTCATATTTCCCAGTAAACAGGGGTGGGGGGCATCTGAGTGATCCTGATTCAACCAAAGACGCATCCTTAACCTTTTACTTACATTGCATTTTATTATTATAAAACATATTAGCTGATAGCGTGTGCTTTGTGCCTTTACATCAATCAATCACGTTTTATTAGTCTTGTGGTTTCCTTCCTAATAAAACTCTTTCTGTGGACTATTTCTTCCCTGGAAAGTAATTATGAACAGTGGCTGCCATTGGATAGCAAAACTGCACGGTCACCATTAAAAATTCTGATGATAAATCAAAACAGATTTGGGGTAGCTTAGCACATAAATTCCACCAAGCAAGAGTTCTAACCACATCTGCCGAGCCACCAGGGAACAATCTGCCTCTAAATGTTACTATCACAATGTTCATGTTACTACTTGACGGCGTGAAATGCTTCAACATCCAAAGAGATGTGGAGAGACTGCATAAAGCCGTCTGTGTTTGCACACATTCTTTTAATACCTGTATCACCCGGGGAACAGGGCAATAAAAATCCAATATTCACCAAAAGTCCAAAACATGCTGAGTTTATTGACACTGAACAAACCCCAAAAGATAAGGGAGAAGGGTTAGGAGTTTTATGTGAGGCATGCTGACAAAATGTTGGAAAATGTGATCACAGAGGTTGTTCTGTCAGCAAATGTGAACATCCCTCAGACGTGTTGACAGCTACTGTGAATATTGTTGTTATTTCAGCTTCGCAGATATTCAAAAGCTGAACATACTAGCGGAAATCCCTCAGTGGAGACTGGAGCTATGCAAGAGCAGAAATAATCTAATATGGCTGGTTGCGATGGGGGGGTGTCGGCTTGTGCAGATCAGACATTAAGGCCATGACTTTATGAAATATCATAATGGTGTGTATTGATGAATCCATGATGCTGTCCATGGTGCTGAGAGAGCAGAAAGATTTGTATTTGAGGCTTTGTCTCTGAGTCTCAGACGTCTGTCAGTATTTGTTTCCGGTTCTAAAATATCAAAACTATTTGCTATGAGTCTTAAATTCTCCACTATACAGTAAAAGTGACCTGTTTTCTTTTTTATCAAGCAGTGTTTTGCAATGGATGGGGGATTATGGAGACACACTGATGTCTTGATTATTCCAATATTACAAGGGCAGTTGCTTTTAAATCAATTAAACACTAATCCCTATTTCGATTGCATTCTGATACAAGAGTGTCATCAGAATGGCAAATTGATACATACTTTATTTACCCTTCCACCAAATTTCATGAAACTCTATCAGGTAGTTAATATACAACTGGTAAAATAGTCATAGCTCCACCTCTTTATCTGGATGCACTCTTCCATAGAACATGCTCAATCCCTCCATGCAGGATCATGATAATCCATTTAGCAGTTAATGTCTTTGGACAAAAGCATCACTCATTCAGATCTAGTCAAACTTTGATGGATTGCTCCTTGTGACATGTGTTTAATCTAATCTCCTTGTTTTGTGTAATCCTGCTAACAGATAAACAAACAAATACCAGTTTAACAAACTAGAAAAGTACTCAGAGATCGCAGACCTAACCCTAACCTAACCTTATTGGATTTACACCATCCACATGGTGATCTGGATCATCATTAAAAGATTAGAAATTGTTCTTGCTATCTTTATACACCAATCATGAAAAGTAAAACATAGGTCAATAATTAACCAAGATATTGAGGAACATATTTTGAAGCTCCATTGACTGCAATGTTAATAAAAATTTCAATGTGATCCAGAATCCAGGATCTCTTCTGGATCATCACCAAAATGTAATCATTTGTTTCTGGTAACACTCCCAAGATTTCCTGAATATGCAACAGTCACTTTTACTTGTCATGGATTCTGGATTTACTTACTTTACTGTAAATTATACATTTACATGGAGGCTTTAAAAAAACAAAATATTTTGTAAAATATGCTTTCAATTCACTCAGCAAAAATCACAGTCATAAAGAGGTCCGGTACGCACTATCATGCGGAATATCCTCTGGATCTGATCCAGAATGAGGTAAGGAAATAAATATTACATTTTAACATCGAAAACGCCATTTAGGGATTCAGAAATCAGTAAAAAATACTCCACTCCGAAATTGTATACATTTTCCATGGCGCAGGGCCAACTGTTCCATCAAACAAACAAAAAAATAAAACAAACAACAACAACAACAAAAAGGAACCCTTTATTCTGGATCCACTCGAAAAAAATCAATCAGACAAAAAAAAACGTTAAAATGGCTGATCACAATTATGCCAATATTGCAGCAGTTATTTTGCGTAACAAAGTGGCTGAAAGTGACAAACATACAGTATATATATCCCAGGTACACCGGATACACATCACCTCATCAGGGGCTCACCTGAGCCTGCACGACTGAGCCACTTAGGAGCCACTTACGACAGGTTCGCTTCTAAACGCCGCCCTGACGCAGGAAACAGCAGCTCAAACACATCTGGAACTTCAGAAAACTGCCTCTACGCTGTACACATATTGCGCCGCGCAAGAGTCTGATAGGTTCTCAGCGATCCTCTGTGGATAGATGCGCTACAGTACTCTACATTAGGCTGTGTGCGCGCTCGGCGTGTTGCTGTGAATGACAGCGCGGTAGGAAGAGAAGGGGATCGCTTTAATCTAAAATAGCCTGTTACAGATCGAGGAGCATTCCTCTCGCTCTTCGTACAGTTGATGTATGTCTGAGCGGCGGATGTGATGCCAATATACACCATCGACCGAAAATTTACCGACGGATCTGGTGAGTCTGGCGAGCAGCACGAGCGCTCCTTATTACGGTGTGCTCTATGTGCGTCTTTCTCTCTCTCTCTCTCTCTCTCTCTCTCTCTCTCTCTCCCCATACATTAGTGTGTGTGTGCGCGTTATATGTTTTTGCGTGTGCGCGCCCATGTCGACTTTATGATAAGCGTGCACCAGTTGATCAACCCTTAAGAATTCCTGACATGCAACAGGAGACCAGGAGTTGGCCCACATTGACCTGCTTCTGGCTCAGATTTGAATCGATGTGTTTTCTGCTGCTGAATATTTTTTTTTATCACTAATCTGAAAAAGATTACTGTATTTTGGTGTACTAGAAGACACGTAACTAAGTATTTTAAGCTGTTGTGGCTCCCTGTATTCTTACTGTGTTTTGAGCTGGTGATATTTTAAATTATCTTATTTAAGATGAATTTTTATTTTAACCTGAAGTAGGCTAAGTTTATGTGCAAACTCCAACTCAGTCACATACATAACATTTTCATGTCTCACGTTCATGTCCCTTGTAAAATAGTGATTCTAAGTAAATAAGCTTGCTTTGACTTGCTTTGTGTGTGTGTGTGTGGGTGTCTGCGTGGGTGTGTGTGTGTGTGTGGGTGTGTGTGGGTGTGTGTTTCCACTGAGTGAATTAAGAGTTTCAATTTGAGGGTGTTCTGTCACGGGCCAAGGCAGGTATGAACCTAAAAGCAAAACAAGAGAAGAGGAATTCAGAAACTGATCTTTATTAGTCAAACCCGGGTATAGTCATTCGAAACCAGCAATCTGAGGGAGCGGCAGAGATAAGTCCCAAGCGACAGGCGGAGTTCAAAAACGAGGCAGACCAGTTTAGCCAGGCAGACAAGTCCAACGGGGCATGTGCACGTGTGTGCGTGTGTGTAGCTGTATGCATGTGGCCAGGTTATTTTGGGCAATATTAACCTAAGCAAAATAAGGACAAGGGGCCCTTGCTCAAGAGCACCTCGGCAGTGTCCTGGAGGTAGACTGTCCTCTCCAGCCACCAGTCCACATTCCGTATTTTTGTCTGGGCCGGGACTTGAACCGGTGACCCTCTGGTTGAAGTGCAATTGGCAGATATTTATCATTTTATCATGAGTTATTGTTTTCTTGTTATTTCTCCATATTTGATTTGCTGCCACTCTTCTCACTGTCATTTTTCTATATACATTGAGGGCCAGTCAGCAGCTATCCCAGTAGCCAGTATGGACTTTACACCAAAAAGTTTAAATTGCAATGGCATCCACAGCGAGCAAAAGAAAATAGGCATATTGGCCTGTGCAGCGCACACAAATTGCAAAGTGCAGTCAGTCGATGCAGCTTTCTTTCTTTACGATAAGCTTTTTAATAAGGATTTATACGAGAGCTGTCCGGTCAACAGAAACACCAACTTGGTCTCGCGTGCAAAAGTCATATCCGAGCATTCTCACAACAGTTCTATCAACCTCGTCACAGCAGAGTCCCACAAAACAACATTAAATATTTACCTTGCAACTGTTTCTTTTCTTCTTCCGTTTTTCGGCACCTGACTGATAAATTCTCTGAGACCATGATGACGAGTGACGGCCGCAGACCGCTGTTTCATGCATTGATTGCTTCCACGCTAGTTTGCTTCCAATAAGGCTGACCAATCATTGTAAAATCAGTTTCATCATCACTCTGTAGGTTGCCAGGTTGTAATCACACACAAAAAGGATAGCTACCAATATTACAGGTATGTGCTGCAGTCTGCGCACAGCACTACCTACCATCATGCAAAATAGGGCTGCCAGGCCGGGGGGCCCCCTAGTGGCCAGGGGGCCCTAAGCACTGCTTGGGCTGCTTATAGGCTGGGCCTGCCTGTGGCTGTCTGCTCGTTCAAAGGAAGCTAAGAGACTTTGTCCTTTGGTCAAGCTGCGCTCTCATCTCAGCCAGTGTGCTGAAAGATCCCACCCAGCTTGGAAAAGGGTATGTGAGAGCATTGCCGTGGAAGAGTGTGTGTGTGTGTGTGCGCGCTCATCATTAAGGGATTATGGATTAATTACCTTCAGAGATAGATTTAACAGCTTGTTACATGAACTTTCTAAAGTTCTCACTTGGCCCCAGAGAGGAAAACAACACTGCTTAGTGAGGAGCAGAGGCAAGAGCTCCCATTTTTTGTTCTTTGGAAGTGTTGAGGGTTTTTGTTGTTTTTTTGTTGTTGTTGTGTTTTTTTTGCCTGGAGCGTACAGCCACCAATGGGTAAGAAAGTCCAAAATTGTTCTCACCTATTTTTAAAGAAGGGTTAAAAAGTATTTTACATCTATTTTTTTTTTTTATCTTTCTGTCTATAAACTCTTGCACTTTCTTTCTTCAACTTGCACTGAAAGATCTGGAGATTAAAGAGAATAATTAGTTGATTTATGCCATTTTTATATTAAAGAAGTTATGTTTCTAATGTCTCAAACCTTTAAAATTTGAAAAGTTGCAGCCATGAAAGTGTGTGGCATTTGCACTTGATGACTTTGATTATTTTATTCTCAGTTTTGTATTTTTAACTTATGTTGAGGTGATATAAATTTTAATTTGTGAATGAATAACAAAATTCTTTAGATTCTAGAGATCCTTTAGTTAATTCATTTATTTCTAAATTACGCTTATTTGTTACAAATCATATTATTATTCCCCCACCACAAACAGCAGGATGGGTGGGGCAAAGGAATGGGTTCTGCCTGTCCTGTACTTGTGCCTGTTACATTTAGTTCCTGGTGCATAACTCAAAAAACAGCTTGACATTTTCTCATGAAAGTTTCTACACACAATTGAGAGATAATGAAGTGGTGTAATTCGCTATGTAGGGACCGTGTTTTTTTTTTTTTTTTTTTCTTTCTAAATTTCTACAGTTAAAAGTTTGACTCACTCTGCAGTTTTTATTTATTTATTTATATTTATTTATTTCCTAGAGCAGAATGTATGAATGAAATGTTCATACAATGAAAGACATGGGGCTTGGGCTGGGAAGCGGAGAAGTCCAGTCAAGTCCCAGCCCAGATGAAATTAGAAACATGTGCTGGTGGTTGGAGAGGGGACAGTTTTACCCACAGAGCACTGCCGAGGTGCCCTTGAGCAAGGCTTGTTCTGAACTTTTAGTGTTGCAAGCAATTACCACTTTCATTCTCAACTAACCAACCCACTTGTTCTTCACTCAGTCCATGATTGCTGTACACACACCACAACGTCGTAGAGCCCTATGTAATAACAAGCTGCTTGTTTTGTCTAAGAAATCAAAGCTAGATATTATTGTATTTGATGATGTAAACCAGATATAATACATGTTTACATATATTTAAGAAGCAACAACAACATATATTGGAATGTAGATAGAGAATTGGATAATTAATTGATTACCTCCATGATTTATTTCTGATTTCTTCTGTGGCTCTCCCTCTCGCCTCAGTTGAGTTGATACAGCCAGCAGTTGAAGGAGGAGACCTGACAATGACAGAAACCAACACCCCCAAATCGGCCAAAAAGCCTCGCTGGACATCCCTGGAGATTGGCCTGATTGCCATTGTCTCCTTACTCTTCATTGTCATTGTTGCCCTCATTATTATCTTCACAACACAGAAGACTGGTGAGTGTTGAAGAAGGGGCAGAGGGCTCAAGAATAACTTCTTATATCAACTAGCATGATATTGACATGCATTAGAAACATCTATATATTTATTATTATTATTATTATTCAACAACAGAAAAAATGCTGAGAAATTAATTTTAATGATACATGCTAGTTAGCCTGGGAGCTACTACAACATAATGTGGCTACTACTGCTACATGAAATATTGTGTGTGTGGAGATTTTTAAGGCTGCTGTGATAATGTTATGGAGTTGTGCTGCTGTTAGCTCTTCTACTCCTTTGTGAACTGCCATGGAAGGAAAGAAAGCCAGTCTAAGGACTCGTGCATGATGTGTATTTATAGTCATGACAGTTGTGTGGGTGGGGCGGGGGGGGGGGGGGGGGGGGGGAGAGTTTGATTTAAGAGGTTTACGCCTACATTATTATTGGTGACACAATGAATGAAGCACATATGAGAATGAAAAATGTAATACGAAGAAAGAAATCGACAAACAGGGAAAGAGGGAGGCGAGTAAGAGCATTCCCCATCTCTTCCAAAATCCCACTGAGTGATAATTTGGTTTTCATTTTCCCGTAGATGAGATCTGCACCACAGCTGACTGCACGCAGTCAGGTAAGCATTCCTGTGTCACTCCTTTGCGTGCTTTTTTTTCTCTGTTCACATGGATGGACCGCTGCCGAAACCCACAGATTTCAGACACACTTATTTGCCAAAGACTGAATGAAGTGATTTTTGTAAAATGTGCATATTGGAGATTATATCTTGACCAGATGCAATGATTTTCTGGAGTCATATTTGTCTGGTGACATCAGCATTAAACGAGTTGTTGTATTACTTGTTAGTTGTAGAGTTGAGGTTATGATATTATAATGTAAAAAGCAGTTCGAGTCTGATTTGATAGAAAGATTTCATGACTTTCGGAAAGAGCTGGTTTCTTAATTACAGTTTTTATGCTAAATCAAGCTTCTTTTTTTTTTTTGCAAAGCTCAAATTTGTCAGTAGGACTGATGTCCTGATCCAACTATCAGTAGTAACATATTACATGTTATAGGACTATGGAGGAGTAGTGTTGGTTGATTGGTTGATCGACTTCGATATATATTTATGTCTTTTTTTCGAGAAGCTTTCCCACGTCTCACAGCTTTGTTACCTCTCCGTCTGTGCAGCGTCTCGTCTCATAGAGAACATGGATGCGACTGTAAACCCTTGTGAAGATTTCTACCAGTATGCCTGTGGAGGTTGGCTGAGAAAGAACATCATCCCAGAGACCAGCTCTCAATACAGCACCTTTGATATCTTACGAGATGAACTGGAGGTCGTTCTCAAAGGTGGGATAGCCACTCACACATCCACACAAATTTAACAAAGGTCCACGTACAGATACATACAGGGCTTTTTTGAAATAAGTGGATGCCTGCATGTGGCCCGAGAACCTCTCTCTTGCTCTCTCTCCCTCTCCGTCTGTGTGCTCGTGAACATTGCTATCATTTTCTTAGACATCAATGATCTTTAATGACGTACTTGATGTGTGTGTCTCTGGTATTTTAAGCTTTTAGGAAGCATTAAAGTTTTAGAAGTGTTTTATGAAGTGTCAAGTTATGCCGGGTGTGTTTGAAAGCTGTCTGCAGAAAGCCCAGCCGTGGGTGCTAAATATTCAATGGCCACACATTACCCATGGACAAGTGAAACTTTTTACTCGCTTAATTACTTGCGTTTAAAATGTATGCACCAGTCATATAATGAAGACGGTGTGGAATAGCTGTGATTCATCCTTTGCAAGAATGAAAAGTTATAGGCTCAGATAATTGCACCAGCTTTGATGACTTGAATGTGTGATGGAACAAAGTTCAGTCCTGTGTGATGAGCTGGGGGGGGGGGGGGGGGGGTTATGCCTCGTGAAAGAGGGCATATTGGGTTACACTCGTCTGTAACTACTTGCAAGCGTAACGGGGTATGGTCTTCCATTCGCACCTCAATAAACATGGGACAGATTGGAATTAAATTGCATACGTGCATTTTGGGATCTGTAAAGGTGAGCATCAACTGTCATTTTGCAACAGTTTCCCAATGACAGAGGGCTTTTTTTTTTTTCTTGCTTCCTTTGTATGTTTCTTGTTCACTAATAACATATTATAAGCACTACCTGCAACACCATTATTTGACATAACTATACTCTACATGCAGGCGACAATAGAGAGAACAGCTTATTTTGTCTTTCGTAAAAACAATAGGTTATGGGATGTGTTGTTGTTGGTCCAGCAGAACACAAACTTATTTCTTGATCTCTTCTTCTTGCATTCTGGAAAAACAATGATGGCTTTTTGTTTTATTTTACATTGTAATTATTGCTGGAGTATCCTCCCCTGCTAGTGCCCCCTATTGTTGTTAAAGGAAACAGCCTGACTATGAATGTGTGCACTCAAAGTCTTTTAAGATGAGTTCCTCCAAACAAGTCATTCTTTGTCCGAAGTGATGTGGGAATTTGAGTTTGTCTCAATGTTTAGGGAAAACATTTTGCTGCCAAAGGAATTTTTGTGAAAACAAGGCTCATTGACTTTTTGTTGCATTCTACATTGCTTCATGATAACTCACAGCACATCTGTTCTGCTTTCCTCTGCTCTCGTCTCCAAGGCAGTCTTACCACATAAAAATCACACAGGAAGGAAAATAAACATTACTCAAGGGCTTGGGTTTTTTTTTGGCTTGTTTGTTTGTTTCTGTTTGTGCATTTATGTAAATCACATGTCTATCTGTGTATGATGTCCCTTCATGCCATTGGAGAGCGAGTCATGGCACACACACGGCTGCAGCTAATCCATACAGGGAATAGTTGCTTTAGACTAGAGGCACTGACTTGTTTGCTATAAATGCTGAATTTATGGCAGAAGGATCAGGGCAGCCAGAGAACTCCTAATCAACGGCTTAAATCTCTGCCAAACGTCACATGTGCTCACTCCTGGCTTAATGTCTGGGATGGCACTGTAAACAAATGGTGTGTAGATGTGTGTGTGTGTTTTAGACATATACAAATAGGATGCTGTGTATTTAACACTAGTATGTTATATTTCAAAGAGAGACATGTTTGCTTTTCTTTATCATTTACAGAAACAAACATGACCGGCTAGCTTTCAGGATTTAATATTTTTCTTCACCACTGCACATTGAAATTGAGGCCCTGACAGTGTGAGGCCTCAGCAGAGTTGGGGCCTCTACTTTGGAGGTGACATCAAACATGCAACCTCTGATCCCAGGGCTGACTGCTGCCGCCAGTTTGGATACCAGTGCTTACTGATGGACAGATCCTTTTTCTGTCAACACCTTCAGGGCCCTGGAAACATCTGGAAGGGCTGCATGGCAGCAATAGTATAGACTTTGTGAATGCATTTGTGCCTGAATAGCGGCGTAGATTTGTGGTTGATTGTAAATGCCTAAGATTGTTCTTGTGGTTCTAAAAGGCCATAAATGTTCTCTGATTCAGAGAACATCTCACTTTGTGAGCACAATTGTGCGTCCGTGACGTTTTGAGTTGTTGTTCACCTACCCCCTGGTCAGGCATGGCATACTGTGAATTCATTTGTCCAATTACAATGAAATTACTAATTACAGACTAATTTGTGCCAGGAAAAGGGATGACGGTTGTAAAACAGGCAGAGGAAGATAAAAGAAAAGATACAAATGAATATCTATGAACAAAGGAACTTTGAACAAGCATGTGTAGTAAGCTTAGTGAAGTCTGCTCCAGCCAACAATACAGGAATCTTCCGTGACTTTGAGCAAAGTGCTTCTCTTCTGCGCTTACTTGAGGTGTCGTAGGTTTTGAAAAAGTATAAACCCTAATTATGAATAATGTTTCACCATATAACTCCTTCTAAGTCACTTCCTTCTCAAACTACACCCTGTCTGACCTGCAATGTGATATATTTCACTACAATATGGGCTTGCTTTTGGCATGTGGTCCCATTTGTTCCTCCAAGGGAGAAAATACCAAACTAATTTAAAAAATGCTAAGTGCAATTCAAATTTTTTTTTTCACACAACCAAATGCAAATACAGCATTTAGTATGAACATATCCAGTAAAGATAGCGACAGACAGCAAATAAAACAATTAATGATAAATGCAGTAGTTTTTGTTTTTGTAAAATTTGTTTTATAAAAAAATCCTGAAATGAATTTGTTTTCCTTGGTAGAAATTGTGAATAATGAAAGAGAGTTAGAAACCTCTCCTTATAGAGCGCTCGCAGCAAACAGTGCCACCAATTTGACTACAAACATAGTATGAATCAGAAATACACCAGGATTTGGTGTGACGACTGCATTTAACTTATGAATCTCGTAAAGGGTCAAAGGAGATTTCATTTGCCTCTCAATGATAAATTAGAAGCAGATCTCCTGCTGAAAACATGGCGTGAAAAAGACTAAATGGAAAGAAAGGCAGTGCAGCGAGGAGAAACGCAAAATTCTGTTTTGCTGAGGAGTTTAGTTTAAATGTACATCACACAAAATCCATTCTCATATGACATGCACACAGAGAGCAAGAGAGAGAGTCTAACATTAACACCAGGTAGTCAGTAATCCAGTCATACACATGATCTGTGCCCTTTCAGAGGAAGTGCCCTGTGAAGGGTTCCCATCTCAGGACTTCATTAAGATTGAATGAGCACACAAATAGCACACACATGGTAAAACCAAAATGAGGGGATTATGTAAATGAGAAGGAACGCAGCCTAATGTGTATAGCACGAGTAGTGCGGTTGGCAGGAGCTAACGTAGCATTGCCAGTTTCTCTCTTGTGCCGTCCCAAGTCTGGATAAATGCAGAGGGTTGCGTCAGGAGTGGCATCCGGCATAAAAATGTGACAAATTTAACATGCAAATCAATGTAAATAAGAAAGTATACCTGATCGGCCGAGGCCCGGGTTAACAACGCTACGGGACACTGCTGGACATTGTGTCTTAGTGTGTCTAGTCCAGATAATGCAGTTTAATAGTTTTTGCATTTAGTAATTGGGCAAATGCATGTTATATACGGGTGCTGGAGATGAATTAACTTATAAGGAATCATATTGAAACCCTCCTAAATCTCTCCTGACCTAAACAACCACACACAGAATATCAGGATCACACACATGACTTGCTGTTGGCTCACCTATACGACTTGAGAGCTCATCGGTTTTTAAGATGTTGCCCTTTTGAGTTGCTTGAAATGTAATAAACTTTAGAGTAAAGCAAATGGGGATGTATTTATTATGGTTATGCATAATGGTTATAATGCAGGCACAGAATATTATTGTGTTTTGCTCTAAATAACATCAGATTTTTAAACATGAGGCTGACATTGAAATGTCTCTTTAGTGGTTTGGGATTTTTCTGATTTGAAGTCAGATGACAGTGTTCCTGACACACTTCCAGGTCGGTCTCAAGATGAACTTTGATAATCTAAACATTTATTTGAGCTCGATGTCCTGTTTAATGCTGCTAGAAAGAGACAACACATGCGAGAAGAACACACTCTAAAGCTGCAATATGCAAATTGTTGCCTCAAGGCAGCACATGAAAAGAGTACCATTAGCCCCATTTCCATTCCCTTCAGCTGAGCAAGTTCAACCTCCAGTGCTTATCACTCATTTTTATTAGTTGTCTACCAGGAAACGCGACCGAGCCTGAGGCTCAGCTAACTGGTGTCCATATGCCCAGAGCAGCTGTTGAAAAGGTCATGAAAGCAGACAGATAAAACAAGTTGGCGTTCAGCCTTGTTTTGAAATTCACCGGCTCGCCTTCAGGGTTAACTAACTCCTTCTTCTTCTTCAGGGTAACTCTGCTCAGAAGCTTCATCCTGACTGCCACTCTGAAGAATATGTAATTAATAGTAATCATATTAAAATATGCATTAGAAAGTGGCCAGTGACCACTCCAACAAATGATCATGTAAACTGATTAGTGCCAAACTAATTAATCGTTGTCATTTTAATCATTGATTACGATATTAGCTATTGTTTTAGTAGATGTTAGATGCAGTTGATGGACAAATAAAAATATATATTTTTCTTTCCAAAGATGACAAGTGTAATTAGTATAATGTGGAAGAACTGCTATAATAAAGAAAACATAAGAAACCACCAAGGCAATCACTCCCCAGTAGCATTCTCTTTATGAATGCTAATGCGGACCGGCAGCCATGAAATCGCACTAATGAACCCTCAGGAGTCATTAGCTTTATTTCATCTCTGAACAGAAAATCTAACTTAAATATTGGCAAAATTTGTGATAAGACACAAACTCGGTAATGGCTGTATTACAAAAGGGTTCTTCTGGCACCAAAATCACTGAACACACTATGAAAGTGAATTGTTATTTCCCCCAACAGTTTCATTGCATTTGTTTTTGCATGACAGTTTCCCCCCTTTACATGCATCCATGACAACCTGTTTTCCTTTATCCATTCGAATAGACCGGGCAAACACCATACCTTAATTAAAATGTTTGCATTTATCTGGATGACAGCTGGATTCTATTTTGAATGCACAAATAATTTGTACATTGTACTTGAGTTTGTTTACATCCCGCTCTCTTTTCTGTTCCCTCTGTTTATATGTCTGAACATTAATATATCTACTTTATCTTTCCGATTCTTTCTCCCTGTCATGCTTGCCTTGTTTCTGTGCTCTGTTTCTAGGTGTCCTTGAAAAAACAGTGGAGGGGGAAGCCGCCGCTCTCATCAAGGCAAAGACACTTTACAAGTCCTGTACCAATGAGAGTACGTCAGCAGGAATCAGATGTCAACACAGACTATTCCTTTCGTAAATGATATTGCCCTCACGTGAAACTTTTTCTTATCATGTTGTTCAGCTTGTTCAATTGAGTTTTGTTCTTTACCAAACTAGCTATGTAAACTGCTGTTACAATTGTAAATATTAGTTTTAAAAGCAATGATTTCGGTTTTTCATCGTCATAGATTATGTGATACAAATGATGACTTTCTTTAAAAAGGTTGAAATGCCTCATAAAAACCCTCATATGTGTCCAAATTTGCATAGATTTGTTATTCTTGATGAGAAGCACAACTTATGAATAAAACCAATGATTTTTTTCCTGCCTTTTAAATTCATTTTCTGAAAACAGACCGTTGTAAAATAAAGGTCCATTCATTTTTAAATGCTGACTGTTTTCTTGTATGCTCTATTCAAGGTTTGATAGAGCGCAGGGGAGGGGCTCCTTTGCTCGACGTGCTGCCCGACCTGTTTGAATGGCCCATAGCTGTGGACAACTGGGAGGCCAATTATAGTAAAGTAGTATTTTCCATGTTCACACTTCAGATGTTGTGCAGGAAAGTCAGCTTTTCTCAGCTGCACTTCCACCTCTGTTCTTAGGCACGGCATGGAGATTGGAGGACATCGTCGCCAGGCTGAATGAAAAATATGGAACTCATCTCTTGGTTAACTTTTTTGTCGGCACCGATGACAGGAACTCCAACGCACACATCATTCATGTAGGTCTACAGCCGTTGTTGAAAAGTCCTTTCTGCTTTAAAGACTGACAGTGACATGGACAATCATTTCATATCCATTCAGCTTGAAAATGCGCCACCCACCAATTCCCTCAAATCTGATTTCTTTGGCAGTTTGACCAGCAGACAAGCCTCGGCCTCTTGTCCAGAGATTACTATACGTGCACAGGACCCTACGTGGAGGTAGGCTTATGTTTACAGGTGTTCATAAAGACTAGTGCCATTGAGTCTGGACTCCATATTCTCTGGACTTTATTTCAGGAACTATGATCTTATTTAACTTTTTATTTTATGTGTATGTATACATTTACTTGCAAATTGTGCATGTGATGAATTCAGAAAATGTACTCCAATGCAGCAAGTGATGATTAAAATCAGAGGAGGAACAATCTAGACCAGATGTGTCTGACCAGAACAGAGCCTACTCTGGTTTTATTTTACATTGTACTATGAGCTCTTGATTAATATTCAGAAAGCAGCTCTCAAACGAACTCCGCTTGAGGCAGGCAACGCATATGCGGGTGTGTGTTTCTGTGTGTAAGTCCATGCTTGTTTCTGTCATTGGTTCAATTCAAACCAATGACCTCCTTTCCTTCCTGCTGAAATAAGTTCAGATGCAGATACTACAGATGCCCTTATGTCTGACAGGCATGTCGGGCCTATGAGCAGTTCATGATCGACCTGGCTAAGCTGATCCGCACTGACCGGGGACTCGCTGTCAATGACACCCGCATCAGAGAGGAGGCGACACGAGTTATGGAGCTGGAGAGGGACATTGCCAATGTAAGGCCTTTGGAAGAGACCCTCAATAGTTGGTTGGATCTAAACAGATTATCTTGCATCACTGTGTTATACTAAGTAAACCATGTTTTTTCAGAAGCAATGCATGTTTTATCTATCATCTCAGCTTTACGAAAGACCAGTTTGTGAAGAATCAGCTTCTGATAGTTTGTTGCTCAATTCTCTGTGGCTTCAGTCAGTGGGCAGCCTAGCCTAATCCATACACAAGTGTTCCACTGTCCACATTTGTCATTTTGCTGGTCGTCTCTGCTCACCGCAGATGCTTGACTTGCCTTCCACTCAGCTGCTGCTGGCGCTTTACAAATTTGCCAATGCTCAAGCTCTGACATTCAGAAACCTAAAACTGTGTTGCTGCTGGGCCTGCATTGCAAAGTCAATGAATGTGTCAGAAAACAAGAGATTTATGTTTTCACAGCTTTCGTGAATTTCAGCTTCTCTGTTGCACTTTCCAAGGCTACTGATACCCAAGAGGACCGCAGCAACCCAGTCTTGCTTTACAACAAGATGGAACTGGGTGATCTTAACGCCAACTTTAGCCTTGAGGTTGACTCAAAGGTAAAAATATGTTGTAGCTACCAGAATGTTTTTTTTCTGTGCCCTTGCTAAGTTTTTTTTTATATATTCTTTCGCTCTGCCTTTGGTTTTGTCCTAAAGGTATTTGACTGGAGTTATTTCACTGCTAAGATAATGGATACAGTCAACATCAGTGTTCCTGACACAGAAAAGGTCATGAACTACTCTCCCAACTACTACAAGAGGCTTAACCTTGTCTTGACTAGATACACAAAGAGGTTTGTTTGTATGGGTCTCATTTTGTTTGTGTATAATTGCCTGCTGACTTTCTAATGTGTTTTTGAGAGTGTACCCCATGCAAACCAAAATACCCTGTCTATCATTATAGTGAAGCTTTTTTGTGAGCACAATAGAGCGATTTATCATGCTTCCTCTCCTCACAGGGATCTGCAGAACTACATGATGTGGCGTTTTGCTATGCATATGGTTGTGGGTTTGAGTAGAGCTTACAGGGACACCTGGAAAGCTTTCCGCAAGGTACGTTATACAATATTGAACTTTTATTAAGTATTCCAAAAACTTGATAATATATTCAATACCGAAACATGACCAAAAATAAATTAAATGAGGATTAATAAAAACGTGCACCCATAGCAGCTGATAAACCATGCATGTTAGAGTTAAACAAGTCTACGCCTTTTACCTGCAGGCTCTGACTGGCACAACATCAGAGACAGCAGTGTGGAGACAGTGTGCACTTTATGTCAACAACAATATGGACAATGCTGTAGGGCGACTGTATGTGCAAGAGGCCTTCTCTGAAAAGAGCAAAGAACTGGTCAGTGACTGGATTATTCCTTCTTTTCCATTGTTGAATTATTAGATTATCTCTCCCCTGTGTTACCCTTTTATCTTGCATCTCTACCACAGTAAATTATTTTTCAAAAGTACCCAGTGCAAAGTGCCAAGCACGTTGTCTTTGTTATTATGGCCACACCTCTTATACTGGAAACCTCAACTATATGGACATATATGTGTGAGGA
Organism: Brachionichthys hirsutus; assembly: GCF_040956055.1. Classification (NCBI taxonomy): domain Eukaryota; kingdom Metazoa; phylum Chordata; class Actinopteri; order Lophiiformes; family Brachionichthyidae; genus Brachionichthys; species Brachionichthys hirsutus. The sequence goes on along the minus strand of NW_027180373.1, from coordinate 145,635 downwards.
GGATTTGGGATCTGCCAATGTGTGTCTGTGTACAAACCTGAATATGCCACACATTGAAAGTCACCTTCTCAATTTTCACCCACTTAAGCATGTGTCTCTGTGTGCATGATGCTGTGAGTGATAAATCAAAATATCAATACCATATTCACCAATACACGTTCATATATATAGTGTTTGTGTCAGCCTGCAGGGTTGACCTGTAACTGACACATGGATTACTGCACACCTTATTTACCAGCTGTCTCTCAGCCACAGATATATTTAGAGGGTGGTATGCAACTACCGTAAGTACATTTCAAGAAGTGCTGTTTATGAGTTGCATTTGCTCTTTAATGTATACTGCTTAATACTTACAGAGCAGGGGCTCACTTTAATCAATTAATTTTGTATTGATTAAATCACCCAAGTGCAATAAAATGAGACCAATTATATTAGTGGTGTACAACTTTAATTAATTAATTCTAATAATATATAATAATTCTGGTTGTAAAAATGTATGTGTTTAGCATGTATGAATAATCTGACAAAATTAACAGTGTTGTGCAAAAAATTTTAATTATTCAAATAACATATTTGAATCCCAATTTCTTATGTTGAATTTAAATTTAGCCTGAAAAAACTTCCACATTTAAATCCCAAGTTATGTTAGCATATTCCAGTGGTGATCTGTCTATCCTATGAAGTAACAGAAGGCTTATAGCATCATATCAACGTAGCCTTTGCTTTGCATCAAACATTACAGTCTGAGTCTCCATTTGTTGGCTTTAGTCAAGTTCCAAAACAAATTGTGAGACATTCTAAACAATCCTGCAAACACCTGAGAGCTGAAAGTTCATGTTCAAGGGAAGGCATCACTCTTCCAGGGAGTACCCACGTGTTGGAATTCAACTCTCGACTCAATGCTGGCACAGCAAAAACACTATTACGCTCACGTCAGCAATATGAATTTAGAGGCACTGCTAGAGCCATGCATGTAATATGATATGCCTACTCTCTGAGAAATATAATTATTATATTCGTCACTTACTACTGAATTTATGTCTCATTTAGTTATCAGAAAAAAATAAGATGCGATATTAATCAGTAAAAACATTCTGAGCTCTATAACCCATTTGTCATGTTTTTTTATTCCACCACCACACATGCATTTGAACTACCCCTAAAGGTACAATTAAGTGAATAATATATTTTTAAACTTGTGATGAATCAGTATTAATCACAATAAAATAATTGATTGATTACATTTTAATAAGACTTTTAATCATAAAAACTTATCACACATGAACTTATTATCTACAAAATGTCAGTGTCTCTTACAGTGCCTTCTTAAAATGGAAACATGTGATAACCTGTTTTCAGAAAGTACTGCATGACACTTTGACATTTTGTAGATAATAAGTATTTGTATTTGTTCTAGATATCTTATGATGAGCACATAACATGATGACCTTTACTTGTTTAATAACCAGAGAGATGGAGTGCATTATTATTATTATTATTATGCATTCCTGTAACTATAGATTCCAATGCATGCAACAGCAAAAACTAAATTGCACATACATGTCGATACCGTATGTTGAGAGATTGTTGGAAAAGCTCGATCATTTTTGGTTTCTGCTGGCTTGTGGTAAACCACTATGCATTGTCCAAGTGGTCGTGCATTGTGTTTGTGAGGGATCTGCTGATATTTGGAGTCACTGGAATGCCTCCGTCAGCTTGCTGTGCTCACAAAGTACAACTGTGGTGAGACAGATCTCGACCATGACCTTCACTGTCATTTTGTTGTTGTTGTACTTTTCTCGTTTGTTTTCAGTCTTAACTTAACTCAATTTTCTCTTTCTGTTTTTTCTCTTGTTTGTTTTTTGGAAGACAGAGTTTTGCTTTTTACTGTCAGATTACGCGGGTGCAATACATGGTTCCCACAGCATCATGCTGTTGTTGTGGCGGCTGTCAGTCTGACTGTGTTTTAGGTGGAGTCTTGTAAGTGCTGTAACTCAAGACCAATAGATTATAGATACACATGTTCCCACTCAGCTTTTGATGTACATTTTAAAGCACAATGTTCTGCGATCTTTCTTTCAAAAGTAGAAAATCCCACCATTTTGATTCAACTTCCATAATGTCCCTCTGCCAGTATGGAATGGAATAGAATATAATCTATTATTGCATCCATCAACATTGTCACTAACATTTATGGTGAAAATATGTTTAGCAGCTCCACATGGCAGCAAGGCACACAAAAAACAACACAATTTATTAAGGTACTGCACTTGTTTGCTTAATACTGCTACTTACATATTATGTTGCTGCTTTTAGTAGCACAAAATTGAACTCCAAACTGTGGCCTATATCTTTAGGTGTACTTGAATATTTAAGGGTCTTAAGATGCAGAATGTGAATCATTACAGTATCAATAATATATCTGAAATGTTGCAACCAGTACAGCCGACACAGAGAATTTTGATGAGCGAAGTAGAAATGTTCTCAAAACCTTTCATAGGCTTCCACATTTCAATCCTCATTTTCAGTCTAAAAAACAATATGTTATTCTGTCTGGCATTGGCTCAGTTACTTAAGAAATAATAATATGATATGATGTTCCTGTTTATGTTCCATCTGTTAAATGAATCAGATCACTTGTAGATAATATTACCTGAGGTCACCAGACTCAGGGGACTGTGACCCCCTCAGTGCTTCTACAATGTCACAGAGCATATGTTGATATGTGATATGTGTAATGATGAGGCCTGGCACACGGAAGTGTGTTTTGATGACTGTGCTGCACAATATCTTGCAACATTTTTGCGTGAATGCTTTGAACTGGATCCTCTTTGAAAACCTTGTGAGAAAAACTCAAAATCTATAGACTGACAGCCTGTCAGCGTTTCTGAGTTATGTTTGACTGAATTTCTTCTTATCATGCGTTGGTGTGTGTGTGTGTGGGCATCAGATGGAGGAGATGATTAAAGACATTCGGGAAGTGTTTATTAGTAACCTTGATGAACTGACCTGGATGGATGCACAGGCCAAGAAAGCTGCCGAGGAGAAGGTATTGAGGATGATACATTTTATAACTCATCAACTCATCTTCTGTTCTTTGGGATATCTTATCTTATTAATCTTCTCTTCTACTGTCTTGCAGGCCCAAGCTATTCGGCAAAGGATTGGCTATTCTAATGACATCATGGATGATGAATACCTTAACAAAGAATACAAAGATGTGAGTGTCTGAAGAAGAAAAAAAGCAATTATGAATGTTTTTCTTCTTTCACTGAATTCGTGACAGTAGCGGAATGCGGAGTGGGTTCATTGAAGCTGCATAGCAGTGCTATCAGCGCGTCTTTGCGAAAGATTCCCTTTCATGAGTTTTTCTGGCACATATATGAACGAGTGTTGATCGCGCTTCTCAATCTTGGTTTTCTCTCCCCTCTGCCTGTGCGTTGGTGTTAGCTACTCTACAGTTCAGAGGAGTACTTTGAAAACGTCTTACAAAACCTGGAGCATGTTCAGAAGAAACGGCTGCGGAAACTCAGAGTCAAAGTCAACAAAGAGGAGTAAGACTCCCCATGGAGGACAGAATTCAATAATTGCTGGGCTGATATGTTTATTCAAGATTGGATATGAATAGTGAAGTATTTAAATCAGCAAAAATAAATTACTTTTTCCACGTATTGCGCTTCCGAATGACACGGCAGCTTGCATTCAGCATGGTGCATTCAGAATCTCCTACACAAACTCCTACTGGCAGACACAGCATTCCATTAAACACAGCGGGAAAGCTAATTTTAGATTGTTGTTATTTACCAGGGGTTGGTTTTGATATCTATCATTGAATTTGATTTGTGTGCACCATCGTCCCCTTTGTAGTCGCATTTTTAAATCCACTCTGGTTGTCTCCAGGTGGGTAACTGGAGCAGCTGTTGTTAATGCCTTCTACTCAACCAGCAAAAACCAAATAGGTATTTTTGTTGTTTCTTTTTTTCAAACGCATATGCAAAAGCAGACTAACTTCTAATATCACACGATAACTTCAATATGGACAATTTATGACATCTGTACCTATTAACCCCCCTTTGATGCTAGTGTTCCCAGCAGGAATTCTCCAACCACCTTTCTTCAGTAAAGGCCAGGCTAAATCTCTCAGCTATGGTGGGATCGGCATGGTAATAGGTCACGAGATCACACATGGCTTTGATGATAATGGTGAGATTTTCCACATTGTTGCCACTTTAACAGATTACACATATTTGGGTTGAAAGATCTCCCTTTCTGCAACTGGTATCACGTTCACTTCAACTCACAGTACTCATTTTCATTACATTTTGTGAAATGAAAATGTTTAATCTAACAAACGTCTGCAACCCAGAAAGAAAATAGAAATCACAACACACAAGAAGTGTTCCATTAAATGGTGATAGTTTAGCCACAATGTTATTGTTTTTTTCTCATTCATTAAAGATATGCAGCCGTCATTTCATGCATTTGTTTCCTTGTTTAAGGCCGTAACTATAATAAGGATGGTGATCTGAAGGATTGGTGGACGCCAGACTCCACTCGGAGGTTCCTGGAGCTGTCAAAATGCATTGTCAATCAATATAGCAACTTCTCATGGAACCTGGCCAATGGACTACATGTACGATGTCCTCGTGGATTTGGCTTTCACCATTTTGTCCTAATTTTTTGTAAAGGTTTTACAGAATTTACAGCAGCAACTCAATTATCACGACTGACCTTGCTATTTGTCTCTTTGTTTGTTTTTGTTACTTTTACCATCCTTTTATAGTTAAACGGTAATAGCACCCTCGGGGAAAACATTGCTGACAACGGAGGGATACGGCAGGCGTATCAGGTAATGAACCTGAAAACAAAAACATACAGCCCTCTTTAAGAGCCCTGTTTTAAAAATGAGAAAGATGCTATTCAATCTGTGGTTTGTATCATTGTCAACCTACTAACATTAATATAAAACAAGAAAGAACTTCACACAAAAAACATATATATATATAGGATAAACAAGATAAGGTTTGGGCTGAGGTGAACCAATATTTACAATTCACTGCATTTATTTACATAATCATTGTCAATGCAAGAAATCCTCTTTGAGCTCCTCCTTTTCAATCTAGTCACAATCAATGTAAAGGTTTACAAGCAATGAAAAACGTCTAATGAAGAAAGCTTAGCTAAAGGACCAATTCATCATTTATTATTCTCCTTCACTGAGGTCAATGACTGATACAGAGCAGTTACCGTATTATGAGGTCTTCAAACCACAGCTATGAAATATAGGATAGTGGTCGAGTATAGTAATGCATTATGTAATGATTTAAAAATATATTTCAAAGTAGTGTTTGGGTATAAATGTCAATGTTTGTCTTTTAGGCCTATACGAATTATGTGAAGGTGAACGGTGAGGAACCAGCCATGCCTGGCATTGACCTTTCCCATGACCAGCTCTTCTTCCTAAATTTTGCTCAGGTATAGAATGAGATGATGGATGGATGGATGATGGATGGATGGTCCGCCCGTCTGGCCATAACAGTCTATGCAGTGTAATCTAGCCTGTGTCTTTGCCAGGTCTGGTGTGGAACTCATCGACCAGAACAGGCAGTTAATGCCATCAAAGTTGATGTTCACAGTCCAGGGAAATTCAGGTACATTCACACCAATGGCATGTTTACATACAGCCACGTCAACCCTAACCCTATACATCCCTATGTACCACAGGGTACTGGGCTCCCTTCAGAACTTTCCAGAATTTGCCAAAGCATTCAACTGCAACAAGAGCAGCTACATGGTCCCTGAAAACATTTGCCGTGTGTGGTGATCCACAGACATCTGGGATGGTGTCTTCTCTCGTATGGATCGCCTCTGTCCCGATGCAGTACATCTCCCCTCTAACTGTTGGAGCATCCGTGGGGGTGGTGCTCCAGGGAAGTATAAGGTCCCCTGGCTTAGCTCTTTAATGCAAGCAAGTTAACCGACGCTGCAGCCTGCACTCCTTCCAAGATATACAGTGGACTGCACCCTTACAGACAGATGGGACACTGTCTAGCTGTGTCTCTGACTCTGATGTTTTAGTATGTCCAGTCAGACTGATTATTCTGCTACTCACTGGACAGAACAGTCCTTGTGTTTCTTCTCTCAATTTTCAGCTTGTTCTACTCATCATTTTTGAGGCTGCCATTGTGAATGTGCATTTGAGAAAGAAAGAGGGGGGCAGACAGACAATCATGTGAACCCACTGGCATAAGAGAACACCACACTCACCTACCCACACTTGTAACAGGGCTGAAGCGCTCTAATGTATGTGGGATTGAGCGTATGCTTCTCATAAAACCTGTGGTATTCAGTATATATAAATATATAAAAGAGAATATATAAATATATACTGAACATGATCATTGGCAGAATGTCAAATAAACCTTTAAGATGGTAATGAATCTTTGAACAGACAATCGACTTACATCAACAGACTCATTTTATATATACATTGATTGTACACTGTGCTACGAGGATTTCTACCTATTTTTTTCCTTCAAACTGTCATGCCTTACATGATCTGTAGTTCTTAAGCGTGTGAGACTCTGTGTATGAATTTGTATGACGAGCAAATGTATAATCACTGCAACACTATGGAACAATCTGTATTTGTGCCCCATGCATTTTTGTTGTTGCCATGATTACACTAGCACATCTAGCAAGTGCAGTGCAAGGCATAGCAAGCCAACTAATATGTTTGAGCCAGCAGCAAGAAGCACCCCTCAGCATCTACTGTACTTTGCAGCCTTCCACAAGGCTAAAGTGACTATAAATAAGTCCATGAATTACTCTGCTTTTGCCAATTTGACACTCTTTTTCTGTTCTAACCTTCTTTTGTCAAAGTGATCTTCAACCTCTTGATGATCTCCAGAAATGCTGTTTAAGTTCATCCTCTTGCTCTGTCTCCTGCCTTTGGGTCCTGCAGCCATTCTTGCACCACAGTCAACTGCGTTCTTATGCTCATGACAACCTTCTCCTCAAGGCACTCTAAAGCGCCAGAACGAGCAATACAAGAAAATCACATGAAATGCTTTTTTCTACTGTTCGATTAGAAGAACATCAGCACTCTCATGTCTTGGTGCTACTGCCAGTGGCTCTTTAGATGATCTTGGCTAAGCATTAGGATTGGAAACAGTTAATCTGGTTAGCTAAAACTCTTCAAGCATCTATGAAGTGCATTAGGTTCTGTAGTTTGAAAAGCAAAGTTAAATGAAAAAGAACACCTTGCGCTTTTCTGCTGTGCATGTGTTGGATTGGTTCCTTGCCTGCAGCACTGACTTCCAGGAGTCTCCAACCAGCTGCCTGGGATTCATTTTCTCTTGATTAAAGCAAACACAATTTGATCTGTTGATAATGATAAGCTCTTGTCCTGTTTCCAGTCTTTGTGCTAAGCTAACTAATCACCCTGGCTTCAGCTCTATATTTTGCAGACCAATATAAGAGTTAAATCAGTCATATTCAACTAACCTGCACGCAAGTGTCTTTAATGACAGATTAAACAATTCACTGTTAATAGTATAATAATTTAGAAATTTATCAGTTTGATCTTGTTTAAATCTGCCATTGTAGCCATATATATGTATGATTCTTTTACACACTGAAGCAAAAGTAAATTGATAAACTATATAGAGTTGAGCCATTGTGAATTTTTTTTTTTTTTTGTATTTTAAACTGTGGTCTAACTTTTTGCTTTTTGCTTGAAAAGGATTTTTCAAGAAGTGCACACTTATTTTTTTCCCTGAATGTTAAAGTTGTTCCACTGCATCAACGTGAGAGGAGTATACCAGATAAGGGAGTATAGTTTCATCCTCTAACCGAGGAGTAAGGGAAAATAAAGGACAAGTTAATTTAAATGCAACATTAGCCCCGATGTTTTCACTCTAATTGGACTTTTATGTATGGAAAGGGAATATGTGAAGCTGGCAAAACATAAAAAGTACCATGTCTTTATGGCTGCACCCAAATATGTCCCCTACTACAATGAACCGGTAAGAGCATTACCTGTCCAAGTGATGCCTTGAAACTGCAGATGCAAACAGTCCAGGATGTACAGGGAATAAGAAAAACAATTTTAGAAGTTCAGAGGCAAATGAAAGAGCCGAAGAGAGTTTCAAGACACAGGATTTATAAGATGAGGTGCCAAGTAGAACCACCAGAAATATGGCCGAACTCTGAGGCCAAGTATCAGGAATATCCTGTGGAATTGGGGGTTTAGAGTTAGAAGGACCAGCAATAATACACCCTTGTCCAGATAAACAAACCTGTTGTTGACAAATTCACAATGTTACTTGTATTTATTACTATTATTTATACCACATTATACGATACAGCCAGGAGGGGATTATGCAGTATTGTTTTAACTGCTTGCCTCTAACGTGAATACGCTTTTACATCAACTTCCACATTCTATAGAGTTGACTTTAAATGTCACCAGAACCCCACCTCTCTAACAGCTTTAGAATTTCTTAAGAATGTTATTCTTCAATCTATCTTAAATATTGTTTAAAGAAAATAACATCAAATTAAACTTGTATGACTAAATATTGTTATCAGGTGAATATCAGCTGAAATTGCATATTTACCCTTCAGCGTACCCTTTCGATCTCGCAACCTGGAAGCACGCTGGCAGATGACTGATTCACACCCCCCCGCTTTCCTCGTGATCGCTCCCTCCCTGTCTCTGCAGCTATGTTTAATAACATCACAGCTAAGATTACAGCACCTCAGCGTATTCCACGGGAGCTGCACAGAGCACATTTTAAAAGACTGGGGTTTTACTCTCACATGGTCTGAGGTTCTAAAATTAACAAGAATTGTAAACTTGATGTGAAAATATATTTGTTAGTCTAATCTTGAGGCAGTCATTAGAATGTCATCCAAGCTAGACCTTTAGTTTTTGCTTTGACTACCAGATTCTGCTCCCCTCTATTGCCCTCCAGTCATAAAACGACTCAGCTTTCCTTTAGGTGCCCTTTGGATGACTCTGCCAGTGGGTGTTTATGGGGGTCGACCCTATGGGTTCTGGAATGCCCATCAATATGAGCCTGGGCCAATGTTTGGTGACTAAGGTCTAGGAAGGGGAGCACAACGCAAATGCATGCATGACATCGACCAAAGCACACATTTACATGCACAAAAATGCACATTTTGCACTTCATAATTGAGAAGGTTTTTCAGACAGATTAATTAGAGTGGGTGCTGCAAATGGGCCCTTGATTTGAAAGAAGCATTTGTGAAGTGCACTCTCACTGTGCTCTTACTGTTAAAGGCCACTGATAATGATCTGAGTCTGAATTTTACTAAGCAGCACAATTTGCTGCAAAAAGGTTTAACTGTCAAAATCTTTGACATGCATGTATTTTTCTGGCATTTGTGAAAATTAGTCTCACCCTCACTCTTATTAATGTTCTTGATTTAATACATGCATTAAGCAACTTATTCAACAGCACTGCTCTTACTCAGTGCATGAGTTCAGCTATAAAAAAAATGGCTAGCTCCACATTTCAGAAAATAATGTCTATTCACATGTTGGATTTATGTATTTGAATAAGTGAGACTCTGTATATCTAATAGTATAACTGTCAGAAGTGATATGCAGCACTTCTGAAATGTTGATATAAGCACAAGAATCACAATAAGTCTAAAACAAACATCTATTCAAAATACCATATAATAGGCATAATTAATTATGATGTATTTCAAGTATTTCGTCTTTCATTTCCAACGTCAATTTCTAGTGAAAGTCTAAAGCAAAAACATTTCCTCCAGATCTGTGTGAGAACTCTTTCTTTCAATCTCCTGCTTTGAGCCTTGACAGAGGTGTGCTTCCTGAATAATGAATGTAAAACAGTGACCTCCTGTGGTTGTGCAATATGTCTGTACTGATCAAATGAGAAAGTGGCGATTGTACATTTTGTATATCCTGGAGCCCATCCCATCAGAGATTGGGTGAGAAGCAGGGATCAACTTGAACAGGTTGTTATATTTGTGATGGAACCAACATATATTCACACTCTCATTCACACCTATGGAGAGTCTTGGAATACGCCTATATTGCATATTTCTTAGATGGTGGGAGCAATCTGCAGAACTCCGAGTACACCAGAACAACAACATGTAAACTTCACACAGAGAGGTCCGGACTCCGGAGCATGGATTCCAACCCAGAACCGCCTTGTTGTGAGGCGGCAGTGATTACCATTACACACCATGCTGTGATTGACTTAATATTAAGAGTTACGTATTAGTTTACATTCATCAATTTTCTTGTGGATGAGATGACCTATACATATGATAAATTATCGAGCCAATCCTCATATTTCCAGGCCCACCCATTAGCTACTGCTTCAAATCGGGGACTCCTCCATACTCAGACAGTACAGACGGTTTCGACCTACTTGCACCCATATGTTCAGACACTTTTGTTCAGACGGTATATAGTTGCTTTCACATTTTTATTGACTGAATGGTTAGGGTTGGCCAAGGGCCATGCAGGTCACCAGCCAAATTGTCTGAACATAAACTGAGCAATGTCGTTATCCCCTTCAAATTAACAGGCGTTATCACACTTGTCTGATAATTAACAACCAACCAGCAACAGTTTATGTTAGACAATTGGGGTTTTATGCGACTTTTAACTCCCACTTAGCTTGGAAGCTAATTTTGTTTACTTCTGCATGCCTGCTGCCTTCCTTTTGTTTTTATTCTTTATTTTAGATAAGGTAAAGGTGATGCAGCTTCATTTTTCTACAAGGTAAGACATGAGAGTAAAAAGAATTCTGAAGTAAAAAAATATAAAAGTTAATATCCCAAACTGTCTAACTTTACCTTTAAATGGCTATGAAGAAATAAATGAGGCAAGGAGAGGAGTAGTAACAACCAAATTCCATTGAAAGGCTCTCCAGGCTAGCATTGAAGAGGAGATATTAGGTTGGGTCGAAACCGGAGAGCACAAAAGAAAGAGAGGCTGCAAGAAAGGGAGAAAGCATTAAAGAGAGGACGCTCGTAGTGTAATTAAAATAAGCTCAGTGAGCTGCATGTAAGATATAAGAGCCGTATCAGCCGCTCTCATCAAGCTCTCAGCACGAGAGGAGATCAGACCAGAAGAGAGGAGAGGAGAGGAGAGGAGAGGAGAGGCCATCATCAGTGGAAGAAATATGGGAACGGATTATTTACATAGAACAATCCAGTCCCTGATATCGCTGATTAATGTGGTATTTTTCATCAGAATTTTCATCAGATGAAGAGTTTTGTTTGGATTACTCCGAATATGAAAGGTTTTTACATTACCTCAGCTAATGACATTTTGTTTTCAAGGCTGTTTATTTTTAAATTCACACAATATCTTTAAAGATCTTGACAGATTTTAGTGAGATATTGTAAAGTGGAGGCCCACGAGGAGGGGTGGGGGTTCATTATATCTTGAGGTGTATCGGAGGGTAGATCCTTCAGGGTTTTTTGCAGTTTTGGCAAATGTTTGCGCGGTTGGAGTTTCCCTTTAGGCAGAGGGAAATTGTAAAGGTAAACATTTGACCAGTTTGAGTATATTCCGAGATTTCTATCCCTGGTAATCTGAATGAACACAGATGAGTTGTGTTAAATCCACCCCGCATTGACTTTTAATTCCTCCCCTCTACTGCTTTAACACATATACTTTTTCTCCTTCTGCCCAGCCACTCGCATGTGGCAACGGTTTCTGCAAATCTGCTCTTCTTTCCTTTGTTGTTCCTAGAGAAGACCTGTCACCGCTCTTTCTTACACTACCTATCATCGTCTTTACTGAGTTTAAGAATGTTTTTTTTTTGTGAGCTAACAGGGAAAAAAGTTTGAATGGTTTAAATGAGGTATATTGTTTCTGTGTATTTGCAGTAAAGGAAATAAACTCTAAACCCAATCTCCTGGACAACATTGCCCTGGGCTGTCTGGCAGTACGCCTGGCAGAGAGCAGCACTCAGCCATAACCTTTATAACAGGACAGGAAGTTTGCTTGGCAGATCCAGAATGTGGATCCGAGCTGACCATAGTCCAAGTTATTGTTGGCATTTTATCCTCTATGCTGCGGAAAACACCTTTGGAGTCTTATATATTGCCGTAATAAACGTAGTTGATGTGTTGTAAGCGTAAAACAATGACTCTGCTTGTACTGTAAGTTTGGTATCACAGAGCGATATATTTGTCTCGTCTTGTTCAGTTTTACACAGATGCATCATGATATTCAGATACATGAACTGTGCTACAAAGATCTCAGTCTATACCTCCTGTGGATTCCATGAGATGTTAGTTTGCAAGCTTTCTTTGTGTTCATGTAGGTTTTCTCTTTCCATTTTTTATGAATCAACACACACACGCACTCAAGAACTAGAAAATATTTAATCAGTGCATTTGATGAAAACACCAGTATCGATGGCATTGTACATGACATTACTAAAGGCAATAATTTTGAAATTACTCTGCAGAATATCTGCATAAGGAGAAATTAATATCTCATTATAGAATCTTGAGTTGCGTTTTCACCTTGATAGGCCGAAATACACTTTCACTCATCACTTGTGTTTATGCTGCACTCTGTGAAAACTGTTCACTCAATCATCCTCATCATCACTACTATCACTTCCATTCGAGGGTTTTCTGAGGCCTTCAGAATATTCCCTGCCATATATAATGTAGGCAATCACATGGACCCAGTGAATAGCACTATTGTGGCAGAGCCATTTGTTATGACTGTAGTTTCTATGCTGTTCTTCCTGACTCTAAAACTGTCTCTCATTCAGATAATAGGAGAAAAACTCTGTAGAACAGGGGTGTCAAACTCATTTTCTCCAAGGGCCACATCAGCATTATGGCTGCCCTCAAAGGGCCAGTTGTAATGGTAACACAGTGTGAATGCAACTAAATGTAGTTTAAAATAAATGTAACTAGTCCTTATCATGCTGCTAAATAACTGTATTTATTACTTATTACTACTACATACTTAATTAAGTTACAAAGTACAAACATTACATTTGGATAGCTTACTGCTGTAATTACCTCCGCCTCGCCTCGGCGGAGATAATTTTGTCACAGTTGAGAGAGGCAGAACTGCAGTAAAACCAACAATTGCGGGCCACAGCAAAATGACGTGGCGGACCACATTTGGCCCCTGGACCTTGAGTTTGACACATATGCTGTAGAAAAATGTGGTTTTAGTGAGGAAAAATAAAACACAAAGCACACTGTCAGCATTGTTTCTAATGAAAACAGAATTTAGGCCATGGTTTCAGTATTTTCCAATTAATGCATCATTCAATCAATTTGCATAATATAATACATACACATATACATGAAGTCTTGATTACATCTCTGAGTTTCCCTCCTGTGTTTACGCTCTAATTGTCTAAACAATATTGCCACATTTATTGTCCTTTTCGAGTGTCCTTAAGAGTCAGATTCACACAAATCCTTGATTATACGCTTTGATCAGTCTTTGACGCACTACTTTTTTGGCAGCATGCTTTTAATTTGACGGGCTTTTTTCAAGTGCAGAGATTTATCATTGAAATCATCTGGAATTACAAGTTGAAATGAAAACAAAATGTGAACTATGTAGGGACTCCAATGTCTTGCTATAATCTGTGTAAGGAGAGAAGACAATCAAATAATGCAAAATGTCCTGAAATATAGAAAGAGTACAATTTAGAAATAAATATAAATGGAGTGAAAAACTATGATTAAAACCCTGCTGTTCACTGATATTTTTCTCCTCTTCATACTGATGGATATTCAATGTTTCTCCGTCTTCCGATTTATTTTTTCAATGCCTTGGATGGAGCGGTAGCTCTGTCAATGGTACATGCCTGTATAGTTCCAGCTGTATCCAGCAGGAAACATGTCTGATGTTTTAGTTTGTATTGTAGGGAACATATATGTGCTATGTTTGTATGTAAAGGCCTCCAGAGTACCAGGATTTAATTAACCAATGACAGCTTGATTTCCACAGAGCATACCTCAGAGACGCTGGGCCTCATCATTCTATCTCGGGTCAAATCAGCATGGACACTGCTGCCAAGTCCCATTCGGATCTAGCAGTGAGCCATCCTTCACATTCCAACTGAGAACATCCAGGGAGTGTCAAATAGCTGAAGAAACAATACCATAAAATGATTTTTTGTGTTTCCTTTGGCAAACCGTAAACTACTTGAGTTATCGTGTTTTTAACATGGGTTAGAAGCAGACCACAGAATGCTCATAGAACGACATCACAACTCTTTTCTCCCTATAATTATACACTGTAGAAAAAATATGAACACTTTGATCCCATTTTACAAGAGTTGAAGTTGAAGAGCCCAAACATAATTCATGCACACATACAAAAAAGATAATTTGAATCCTTGTTAGTGAGTGTTTGCCCATAATCCAGTGACCTGACCTGTTTAGCATATCAAAATGCTGATTGACATGATTACTTCACAGGTGTGCATTAAATCACAATATGTTCCCACCACTCTTCATCAAAAAGTGGAAACTCTCATTGCTGAGACAGTAACAGCTCATGGATGAGCTGATTAAACAGCATCACAATTGCGCAGGTGACAGGCATCCGTTTTATTGCCAGTATTGCTGTTTCTATACAGTATAGTATTTGGTAAACACAGAGTCAGTGAACAAATTAATTAGTGATCTTAATATATTCTGTCCTGTCACCACAGAAAAAAAAATATTACATCACTATAATAGAGAGGTGGAAATGGTACTTGGGAAAATACATAAATGCATCTGCATTAGAGTAAAGCATTTTTCCTGCTGTAAAAATAGATGACAGCGACATTTACAGCAAACTACTACCACCTGGTGGTGAAATGGAACTGTTCTTATTTAAGGACAGGCTGCCACCACCAGCTTGTCTCTAAAAAGTCACACATTGATGTGAAGCGAGTCAAGCATATATTTTATTTTCTGAGAAATCATTAGAATCCCATAACAGTAAATGTGATACATTGAACCTGCTAAAATTTGCCAGACATAGTTTTTGACATCAGACATTTCCTTGTGTTCTTTTCAGGCCTTAGAAGGATTATATAGCACTTTGGTGCAAATATGCAGCCCAGCAGTCCATAACTGGATGCCAAAATAGCAAACACCTCAGTGACCGTGGCGTACTTCCCCGGAGAACTGATGTAGGCAGGAACAAAAGCAACCCACACTGCACAGAAAATGAGCATGCTAAAGGTGATGAGCTTGGTCTCGTTGAAATGATCTGGTAGTTTCCGTGCCAGAAAGGCCAATAAAAGGCAAAGGCAGGCCAGCAGACCAATGTAGCCCAGAACGAGAGCAAAAGCTACGGGTGAACCTTCGTCACACAAGAGAATGATATCAGCACTCCCGCGCCGTATCAGTTGTTGAGGACTGGGAGGAGCAACGACAAGCCACACAGTACATATGACTGCCTGCATAAAAGGAATATCATTTTATGTATTTTTAAAATTTAAATAAATATATCCCAAAAATAGTTGAGCCACATTAAATGAAGTCCTCACCTGGACCAGGGTACTTAAAGCAATGATTGCCTTTTGCTGCAAAGGTCCGAACCATTTCATGATGCTGCTGCCATGCAGTGTAGGCTTAAAGGCCATGAGCACCACAATAGTCTTCCCCAGGATACAAGATATACAGAGGACAAAGGTGATCGCGAACGCTGTCTGTCGCAACATGCAGGACCACACAGAGGGCCGTCCGATGAACGTCAGCGAACACAGGAAACATAGAGTCAAGGAGAAGAGCAGCAGGAAGCTCAAGTCTGAATTGTTGGCCCTGACAATGGCAGAGGTCCTGTGGTAGGAGAATAAGAAGACCACAGCACAGGTACAGAAGGAGCCAAGGAGGGAAACAGCCATTAATGTGATGCCCATGGTGTCACTAAAGGAGAGAAACTCCACATGTTTAGGGACACAGGCCGTCCTCTCAGCATTTGACCAGAACTCCGGCAGGCACTGCACACACTCTATGGCATCTAAAAGAAGACAAGAAGTCTTCAGCTGCTGTACTGTAGCTTTACCTTTGCAGCACTGGGTTAGAATTACAAACACACTGTTTTCTCACCAGTTTGATTGCTTATATGCCCTGCTGTACAAATCACACAGTCATGGCAGCATATTGGTAAGTTTGGTCTGACTGCCTTGCGAGTACCTCGGGGACAATTACTGCTGCATACTGACAAAGGAACCTGAGGACAGGCAGAGACAGGACAAGCAGAGACAGATACCTCACTGCTCATAAAACAGTCACTAAAAGAAATAAACAAATGATTGCAATTAAAGCCGATGAGGATTTCTCGAGATTCATACTTCAGTTTGGTTGCCATTCCAAACAACATTTTTTTCTTGTATCTGAAGTTTTGTCTCTCCGCTTGTAGTGCTCTCGTCAAATTTTCCAATGTTAACAAACTCAATTTCTCCGTTTGGTTTCAAGTACCAGGAAACCAGGTCATACACGGCTGCAGGGTCACCATTCTCATCAAACATCATTTCATCACCAAATGAGGTCATGTGTCCCACCTGTCTTATGTAATAAAGCAGCTGAGGGAAGAATGTGCTCACAATGAAAATGATGTGTAATATCATCGTGCATCAATATTTGCTCTTGGTACATTTACTGTTATGAGTGTAATATTACTATTGGTTTACACTGAATCTGTGAAATTGTGAGATGGTACCTGCCGAGGCTGTATTCTGTCTGTTTCTGGACAGGCCTGCAGAGGAAATGGTGCATTTCCTTTCACACAACGTTTCATTGCGTTGAGTGCATGAGCGATGGCATACACAGCCTTATAGACATTGTAGGAAATCCTTAGTTGCGAGACATCTGAGTAGATATTTCTCACAGTCCCCAGCTCTTCTGTTCCAGTGCATGGAGGCTTACCCTGAATATCATGTTGATGACCTTCAGCCTGGACACCCAGGCTGCACTGAAACACCTCTTCCCAGAATGGCATTAGGAAGGGGTCCCTGCGGGAATCTGTGCTCAAGGGGTCCAATTGAAGCAGAAAGTCTTGTAACCCAGGGATATCTGCTCGCCGAATTGCAAATCCCATTGAACCTTGCAGGATATGGTGGTACTTTTTGGGGTTAGAGAGGACAGCAGCTGTGCTCCAAGCTTCACTGGCCAGCCACTGTATTCCAATCAACCCCACTCTAAATTCAAGGAATATATAGACGGATGATTTACAGAAATAAACACACCAGAAATTCCCATTTGAGAACTCTATCATTAATAAATGATGGATCCCATACACTAGCATCATACCTGAGTACTTCATTAAACAATGTAGCTGCATCTTGTTCCACAGCGAACACTAGGATCACTCGAGCTGCAGAGGAGCTGATTTTGGACACGATAGTTGAAATTGCAGCCTGTTCTTTAATTTTAGGTATGATCTCATAGACGGCAACACAAGCACCAAACCTTCTGACCTAAGAGTGCAATGTGGGAGATACACGACAACCTAGTTTGTCCCATGTTTGCAGTAAATTCAAGTTATGGAGTCAAAGCTGTGTGTGACCCACCTCGTCGGCAAAGATGCGCGCTCCACCACGGCCGTAGGCGTCGTCCCCTGCAATGACACCCACCCATGTCCAGCCAAAATACTTGACAAGTTGTACTAGTGCACCTACCTGGAGAAAGATAGAGGAAGAGATCATGATTGATTGGTTTTGCTTGAGAAATGTTTATTATTTGTGTACAGAAATTGTATCTGCTAACTCTAACCTGAAATAAGTCACTGGGCATGGTTCGTAAAAAGGTAGGAAACTCCTTTTTGTCACTTAAACAGGCACAGCTGGAGAAATAACTAACCTAAATAGAGGAAGAGACCATGTGACTTTACGTTATACTCCAGCAAGGAACAATCTTCTGTTTTCAACATCAGTTAGCTGGATGTATGACAAGGTTTAAGCCAACAGTGTTGGCCTTGATAATAAACTTTGAACCTCCCCACATAGTAAAGACAAAAAACTGTTAGCCAGGCCAGCTTGAATAGAGAGGATATCACTGTTATAGAGTAAAATATCTATAAATAGTTTACCTGTGGCACATTCAAGACTCCCAGGATACGTGCCACCACTAGAGACTGAGTGGAGCCTCCATCTCCTATCACTGCGGGTATGGCCCCATGACAGGTGCCTTTACGCTGCATCTCCCCATCAACCCATGAATCCTTCTTGCTCCCCATTAATGCCATAGCAGCCTTCAAAGCCTGATGAGGCGTACTGCACGAATCATGGATCTGATACCCCAGAGTGATGTTGGGAAGGAGTGTACCATTTCTGTTAATCTCCTCAATGGCAAAGATCATAGTTTGCATCCATCGAAATGTCCGGAAGTTAAATCTGGAAGCAGAAGAGAGGATCATTTGAGGCAAAGATTGAAGCAATTTGAAAATAAACTAAAAATCAAGTTCAAACCTATGGGAGCTAGATTTTGTTGGGCATGTGAAATTACATTTAGTTTAAAATTACTTACTTGGTGCATTGTGTCTTTGGAGTCACTGTGGTGAAGGACAGACTGGGTTCCACCACCATGTCGTGAAGGGAGAAGAGTCCCCCCAACATGATGTCCCCCTTTTTCTCCAGCACAGGCAGAGACATGGATCCATGGATTAGTTTACACTGATCGCTCTGGTATTGGTGGGAGTTTGTTGAGGTCGGAATAATGGACCATAGGAGACTGACAAACACAAGCTGTGTCTTCGGCATGATAAAATTGTCTCTTGTTCTCTCATCCACAAAACATTCATCCTTTCTTTGAGTCAAGTCACCATGTACAGTTACGTTGACAGCCAGTGAATAAATATTGATAACTAATTTAAGTCATACATACAAACAGTGATTCAGTACAAGACAAAGCCAAGTGTGTAAGATAAGTTGGTCAAACTCATTCAGAACATTACCTCCTCATTGCAGAAACACCCGACTCTATGCATTCTGCCCTGTCAAGATTCAGGCGGACTCCTGTAGCCTATATATGCTATGAGTCTCATATCACATCTGTCAAATTCAATTAATTTCCCTAGGGCTTCTGATCAATGTAAAAAAGAGGACCCATAGGTCACTAGCAACAACAACAACTACAACTAGAATGAGCTTTTGATCATAATGGAGAAAGACACAAGGTGTGTCAAGTCACCATGTCATGCCTGACTGGGCCTAACTCAGCCTTCAGTGATGTGAAGGAGAAGACAGTGGAATCATGTCACACTGGGCCCAAGAATAAAACACACACCTACACACACACCCACACGCGCACACACACACACACACACACACAGAAAGCGAGTTATTAAAAACAAGGAAACATGAAATAACAATACCAAGTTAAAATTATGTTAAGTGTATTATTTATTGCTTTTAATATCAGTCATTCTTGTGCGCATATTACTTAGAATCACGGCACAAAATTATCCTGCAATAGCCGATGAGTTCAGAAACATGTTCAAAATGTTTTTATTCACTGTCGTTTTTGCATGTTTGTATTCTTGCATGAAGGTTTAATCGGCTTAATATGCTGAAAATAATGAGTCATTAGAGCGTTGTGTGTTTCATTATCAAGACAAAGCCCACCGGCTACAAAACACAGCGCCACGGAGTCAGATCAAAGAGCGATTTACATGCACTGTGTATATGCTGCCTCGGGTCATACAGGTTTTCTGTCTACCCGTACTTAATATGTCCCTGTGTGACACCCTGAAGAGGAGGGCATGAGGGGCTATGAGGCAAAGAACACTGAGCAACATAGCACAGGCGTTTTCTCTAGTTTGATGAGAAATGTATTTGACTCAAAGAATCTTGTGCTCTCAGGGAGAGGAGTCAGCCTGATTGTTTCTGAAAACAACCTGATTAGAATAAACAATACTGAGATTGCAATTGTACATTGTGGGAATATGTGATTGAAAATAAGTCCTTGTCAATATCCCAGCCACTGAAAGGCTGAATGACAAATAGTAAGATAGAAGAAGCATTACTTTATTTATTGCTCTTGGGGAAATTCCTTTTATCACTCAGTGTACACACCACACACATGCAGGCCTTGAGCACGCACACACACAAACACACTGAGGGCCTGCAGTTAGGGGACAGAGAGGATGGTGGGGAGAAGCGGCAAGCCATGTAACTGCTAAGGGTTCGGTACTTTGCTCAAGGACACCTCGGCATCGCTTGAGAGGCAAACTGGCACCTCTCCCGCTGTCAGTCCACACTCCACTCCATGTGGTGCACAAACCAGCCACTGGTTACAAACTCGTCTTGAGTAGGTCTGGAACTGGCCTCCCTCCGTTCTCCAAGCCAAGTTCTGAGCTACTGCTGGCCCATAGTAGGAGAGAAACAAGAACACTGGCAGACAGATGGTAATAGAGTATTAAAAGTAACTTATTGTGGTAGAGTTACAAACAGTTGTGAGTCAGTCAATAAGAGATGCATGATGTATTAAAGCATACACTAATTAACAAAAGAGATGTGCAGACAGTGAGATAAACCAATAAAATGTATAACGCATCTTTATTCTTCCATAAGTTATTGTCTGTTTTGAATATGAAATGTGAAACTTTCTGCCTCCCTGTAGTGGACACATGGAATCTGAGTGGAAAAGTTTATAAGTGGCTTTCTGCAGTCATCTGTGTTGCGATCAGTGGAGAACACGTGGTGAAAGAAAGAAGTACTCACTGAAGGCTGGGCGAAATCTGCTGATTCCCATAGCTGCATACTGGTATTAAGAGACAAGCCTGAGATTCTGTTCAGCGATCCGAACACATTTTCAGATAGATTCCGGATTTAGGGAGAAGTGGATGGGACAACCCAGCATGAGGCTAGAACACATTTCATATAATTTCCTTTTGGCTGACAGTTTGATACTTTCATCTGACGGTGCTGTCAGGAGAAAAATTACGGGTACCTTTTGCAACTTCGACCAAATGCAGTGGTGGGCCTGAACTCAACAGAAATCTACGTAGAAAGATAAGGGCTTTGATGGTTAGTTCCGAGCCACCCGAAATACTACTTGTTAACTGAAACTTGTGAATCTCTTTGTGCATGCAATATCATTAGGTTTCAGTTAAATGATTTTGTTTTATTTAATCAGATTAGTGAGTGAGGTTTAGAGGACAGATGTGCAATGATACAATATAACCCTTTGAGGCATATAAACATTATAGTAATACAAAAGTACAGTAAGCAACAGTGTGACCTGCAAGGTAATAGTGATTTGGGAAGGTGTAGACTGATAATGAGTGATAATAAGTGAAATTAAGCTCGATGAGTGATTATTGAAAAAGTAAATGAAATGAAGCATTTCTGGAGTGATAATAAAATTAACTGGAAATCTTACATCAGTCATGTTCGTGGTAAGGTTTCCAAAAGTATAGCAATAATAAATAAAAAACGACCATACCCGTTTTAAATAAAATTGTTTACGCACACTCTAGTGCTCATTAGTCCTGCCATATTTCACTTATTGTGCAGAAGTGTGGGCAAATAACTACACAATAACTTTAGAGGAATATTTTACTTTAAAGTACAAAAAGTTAAAAGTAAAATAAAATGTTTTTGCTTCTTTACAATGAGCAATGTCCAAGGAATGTCCAAATATAAAAGGATTTAGGAAAGGATTTAAATATGCGGTGTTTGAATGGTATAAAAAGGACTGTCAATATGCTTTTCAATGTATAAAGTGCTTGTGTACTGCATAAAATTAAGTAAGATATTTGATATTAGGTATCTGTTTATGTAATGCTCAAAATAAAACAATAAAATAAATGAATAATAACTTGAATTTCCCTTTGTGGTACTAATAAAGAAATATCTTACCTCATATCTTATCTTATCTGTTCTTTGTGAATATGTTGAATTTCATTTTATATCATTTCATCCATAATACATGTGATAAAGCAACATTGAGTACACTTTTGATTCAGTAAAACAACATAAGTATCTATCTGTCTATCTATCTATCTATCTATCAATCTATCAATCCATCCATCCTTAACCCAGAAAGGGTGAGGATGTGCAGTGAATTGTTGATGAAATTGTAAAATCTGACAGATATTTTTCGTCTATAGGCCTTAGATGTAACATTAAATGTTTCAATGATTTGTTATTTATAATCATATTGTGTAGTGGTTTTGAGTGTAAAATAGTCACACCAAATTTAGATAGACAGATAGATACAGGCAAACCTAGGGACTGACAGAAACACAGAATTGGGTACGGGCTAATGACTGAGTTGTGACATGTAATAAATAAAATAAAAGCATTGGATAAATATGCTATGTCAGTATACTGTCATCTGTCACTTGTGATAAACCTTAGAACACAAATTTATTTTACTTATACATAAACATGTGGGAAAAAGAAATTTAATAATTTAAACTGATACAATTCTGCTTATTAACACAGTTAAAATAAAGTAATGTAAATAAATGAATTCGATTTTTTATGACATTCTACCGTAGGTCATTTTCTTCACAAAGTTATTTTATTATTATTTTACATTTAAATTTAAAAACTTTAATAAATACAACAAAGGCCACACTTGCTTATTTGTGACATGCACCACGAGAGGATGTGTGTGTGTGTGTGTGTGTGTGTGCGCTCATGTTTTGGGCTGGAACTTGTTTGTGAACTTGAATAACACATGGGTACAAAGTGTTGTTTTGATTTTAATCACTTGTGAATAATAACATTCACTGGAGCTTAACACACACTTGGGCAAACGTGTTATTGTGTTTAATGTGGAAGAGAGTTAGTGTCATGACATCAGCCCAAACCTGACAATTACCTTTTACCCAGAGGACTGAGATGGGAGAAAAGGGCTGGATGGGCATGCAAAGACAAGCAAGTGTTTTCGACTTGTCTTGCTTGAGGCCATGAAACAGGAGTTCACCAGGTGTTGGACTGAAAATTAATTAATTTCAAGTTTCAGTAGGTTAAAACAAGCCAATCAAAATTAATTAACAAGACAACAACAAGATTATAATTCTGTTCCAGCAGCACTAATTAATTTGATATGAGAGATAATAAAATATATTTGTAATATATTATTTTTATTTTTCAAGTTATTATTTGTGACTTAACATTTGTCATTCATTTCCTTTCCTTAAATCTTATTTTGAAAAATAAAAACACAAAGTCTGGAGTGGTTCCTTAAATACTGATTTTACATCAAATGCAAATTGTTTAGGGCTCACAATGCAAGTGAAAGCAACGTAAACCTGACGGATAAAAAACATATTTTGTAGAATGTACTTTGTGTCATAATTGTCAAAATCACTCAAAAATAATATTGTTTAGCTTTGATGCATTCTGGCCTGCACTCCAACTATTCCTTACAACTCATCAGCTGACATTCGGAAACTTCTGGTCCAACAATTTAAATACATTTTGATTTATATATATTTTACCATTACATCTGCTACTGCGCTATATTTCAGAAGGGTTTATGTGTAGGTCTGAGTGTTTCTTCATTAGCCGTCCGGACTTCTGATGTACATTAATTTGAATGTATAGTAAACAATTGTCCTGCTGTAAAACCTCTTCCCCGGAATAGGGAAGCCTGAGCTGCACAGATTATTCTTTAAAAGCAGCATTAAATGTCAATTTAGCATGCTATATGCTATGCTATTGTAATATTTGATCACTCAGGCCTGTACGGTACACCATTTCATGTAATTATTAGATCGATATAGTGTCACACTTTTGAAAAGTTACAATATATTTAAAAATAACTGAGCTCCATGAGTCTCAGATTGCGGCAGAGACTTGACACAATAAATCCAAACAGGGATTTATTTTGCACTCGTCTGCAGAAGTTATCATACATTCTCACACTCATTTCCCATGATGCATTAGAATCAGTTCGCTGTCTTACTGTAAGGCTTACAGTAGGCAGGGTACATCAACATAAATTGTAAATAAAGAATGCTCGATATATTTGAAAATAATTCTATGGTTTGCATTTTTTTTTGTGGGTAGATCTTTGTGACTTGGTCATTTTATAAGTAGCTCGCATGCTGAAAAAGTGTGCACCCCTGCTGTAAGATGTTCAAAATGGAGCAGCAGTGCATGGGTTTAAGTATATCTCAATAACCCATCTCATTAAAATTTTACTCTGCAGTTTAAAATGATCATTTAATTTAGGATGTCTGAAATAATCTATTTGCAATAGATAATTCCAGTCCATGCAATAGACATGTTAAGCCCTCATGTCCTTTGTTAGTGCATTCATTGTATTATGCATGAATGTCATTACTTTGCTTCTTAACTATGATTATCCTTTATGTCAAGTCTAAAGTTATGTTATATCCAAGTTGATAGTTTTCTACCATTGTCTTTCTATTTATGTATGCATAATTTTACACATAAGGCTCGAGCACTATTGTTTTCAGCAATCATTTTTCCTTTTTGTTTTTAAAGTGAATGGCCATTTAAAGCCAAAGCTTTAATTGTATTCATGCTTGAGTCGTCAATTGATTTGTTTTTATTGATTTCACTTTTTTTTGCTGTCAAAGTCAAGTGAAACCAATAAAAAACCAATACATTTACGACTCAAGCATGAATATGATTAAAGCTTTAGCTTTAAATGGCCATTCACTAAAAAACATTATTAATTATGTTAATTTTACTACTTAATAATAATAATAATAATAATTCAAGACAAATAAATTACTTTTATGCAGTTTAAAAACATCTCCAGCAGATGGCGACACTGGCTTTATGTGTTTGGAATGATATGATCTGTGCGTTCAGTATACTGTAATGCAAGTTCATTGATGGTGAACGCAGGACGACTGCGATGATACATGCATTAAAGATGCAATTTTTGTGTGCTCATGTGAGTTAATTTTTTACTTAAATCCTGTTTAAGATCAAATAATTTGTTGCTCTTTTCAAAATGAGCTGAGTAATTATTACTCATGCTTGGAAATCAATCTTAGAAAATAATGCTCGACTGTACCAGCGGACTTTGTAACAACAGTTTGGAGAAGGCCCTTCCCTTTTTCAACATGGAGTGTTGTCCTGTGTGCTGCTCGGTCCATGAGAAGGACTGGACACGGTTGAAAATGCATCGTAGCGGTCCAAGTGAAAGACTTGGGCTGGTTGTCACCATTCAAAGTATATTATGGGAGAAAAAGCAAACGGGTAAGACATCCTCTACGTAGTTCTCCTTCTGTAGCTAAAGAATGTGTGACCAAGCAGCAATCGACTTTATCATCCCTGAGACACCGAGACAACTTTGATACTAAACGCAAAAGGTTGAGAAAAATGGCTCAGAAGGCCTCGGAGCACTGCAGTAAGATGATGACCAGACGTGCATTAAAACAAAATCCACCACCCAAGTATAATGTTCATGTGCTGTTTTGGTCAGAGTGAGAGATGGTACCCATCGTGTTTTAAAGAACTATTAAATAACACCTGACAAAATTGTGTGTGTTTTTTTTTTTAAAGATCAAAATACAAAGTGCATTTTAAGAACCCACAGGAACACCAATGGTGCTTTGTGTTAGAGATAGCAAGTGCAGCCCGGCAGCAATGAAAGGCCTGCTTTAAACACCCAAAAGCCACAGAACAAAAACGTCTAAATCCACCTTTGCTTCAGCACACACACACAGACCAACTTGAAGACTGTATTGCAAGACGTGACTTTCCCACCTACTTTACCCGTCCATCATAACCAGCGTGTCCCATCTGTCTTATCTGATCACCCCGAAGATGCTGTATCACCTGCACAACCTGTGCAGTCTGTCCTGTCAGACATGATGTTGCCTATAATCCAACTGATCAGTTAGTGTATTGTTCAACTCTATACTCATCTAAAATGATTATGCAGTATTAAACAATCAGAAACTAAAGGTGTGCATCTTGTTCATTTAATTTCAGAAATGTTATTCAATTATAGAGCTCACATTCAAGTATTTCTTGTGTTGTAATTGGTCCAATAAAGGCGTCATTGATTGCATACAATGCATCATTTTATTTTTATGGAAATAGGATTCTAAACACACAAAGTTATGAATATAACTAACTAACGCTGTTAGACATCAGTCTTACTTTTTTGTGTGTGGCTGTTGGAGTGTGTCTGTACTGATAGTAATTGTAAACTTGACCCAGTAGTTTTCAGCAACTAGTACCAAAAAAAAAAACTACTTGTACTACTAATACAAGGGGAAAGTGTTTTAGTTTGAGGTGGTTATTACATAATGCACTGTTGAGCAACTCCAGGCAGTTTTGTTCTAAATTGTACTTAAATTGTAGTAAACATTGATTGTTATCACATAATGTGCTGTGTTATTACATATTCCTTAATATAAAACTGTGTTAATGGCATTTTGTACTAATTGTCTCAAAATGTAATAACTTATTACAAAATGCAGCAAAATGTATTACATAATGCATTGGGACAGTTTATTACAAAATGCATCTGTTATTACATAATGCGGCTCAACGGGGCCTGAATACAAATACAGTGCCTTTTAACAGATGGCAGAACAGTACTTCTGGAAAGTACAACCCAGGCTGCATCCGACGGCACTGCCATCCGGGGTCACTGACCCGTCAAGGTTAGCTTCAAAATGTGAGCATCTTGAGCTGACTGGTCACCACTCAGCCATACTGACACAAGCGTAAAGTGCTTTTTACTGTATCTATGAATTTGTACCTGAGTCATGAATGCACAATGCCGTGCTCTGGAATTGTACAAAACTTCTCGGCAAAAGAAGTTATGTTTTTGACAGCGTTTGTCTATTTGTCTGTCTGTCTCTTTGTTTATTAGCAGGATTATGGAAAAACTGCTGGACGGATGGTAAAACAATCCAAAGCCGATAAAATCGTATAAAATATACATTTAATTCACTCACCAAAAATCACAGTCATAAAGGTGTCTGATATGCACTATAATGCCAAATGAAAAAAAAAATAAAAAATAAAAATATTTCCTCAGGAAAAATATGAACATTTAACACTGAAAACCCCATGTAGGGATTTACATCAACTCTGATTCACTTTTACTTTTAATCGTTGGTGTATAAAGATACCAAGAACAATTTTGAACTTTTTGTTGATGATGCATATCATCATGCTTTCTAGATACTCACTTCTTTTCATTCATTGTTTAAATCATTGCAGAAATTATTAACAACATTTTAGTTTGTTATTTTTTGGCGAGTGTGGCATGGTGGCGAAGTGAGTAGCGCCGTTGCCTCACAACAAGAAGGTGCCAGGTTCGAATGCTGTCTGTGTGGAGTTTGCATGTTCTCCCCGTGTCTGTGTGGGTTTTGTCAGGGTTCTCCGGCTTCCTCCCACCACCAAAAACATGCGATTTTGGTGAATTGATTACTCCAAATTGTCCGTAATGTGTGGCCCCGCGATGCACAGGCGACGCATCCGAGATGTCCCCTGCCTCTCATCTGTGACCCGCAAAGCAGAAAAGTGGCTGTTGACAATTGTCTCATCTACAAAAAAATTGATGGATTTATTGTGGAGTTATGGTGTTATTGATTGATCCTGACATGAAATGTCATGTGTTCTCTCTATTATTCAATGAAACCATGTCTACTGTTTATTCACATTTCTGATTTCCTTACTACAGTATATAAATAAAATCAATGGTATTATTTCTTTTCTACATTCTTTGAATAAATATTCATGTTGATTTAGTTCAAAACCCAATATTATTAAATGCAACATGCCGGTTTTGGGGGGCCCAGTAAAGACAAAGGTCTCCAAAAGAGACCTGTAGGGGATTGTGATGCAACAGCCCTGATGGGTAATTTCCACTGTGAACTGGTGAGAGATGGGAGGCTGACTGGAAACACTGAGAGCTCTAGAGGGTGTTAGTTATGTTCTGTTTGTGGGTGTTAAAAATGTGAGGTAATTCAAGGTCGGGCCTGAGCCACCTTCACAAGAGGATACTTTAACACTTGAACTAACTCAGCTCCCAATAGACACACCCTCTGAGGAGGTGTCAGAAAGTTCCCTCATGGAACGGGTCTCTCTGCAAACAACAGTTTGTTTTTAATTAAAGAAGCCATGAGGCTTACATCAGCTTACTATTAACCAACCACTGACAGTAACACCAAATTAAATGACACACGGTTCAGTGCTTTGCTAAATCACATATGCTGAAGGGCCTGTTTTGATCAATTTAATTCCCTTCTCCAACACAGACTTTCCAGAGATGACATGACATGTTGGGCAATATGATAGATGATAGAATGCAACTGTGTCAAAATCAATTAATATTTATTATTATTGTGTAAAAATAAAGTGGCCATGCCACCATTCCCACTGTGTAAAAAAGGTTGCTCTTACAAAGCAGCAATAGTTTGTTTTTCCAAAGTAAATTTAAAATGGATGGTTTGCAGTGAAAGTATTACATCTTTTATTTAAGACAATCTTGTTTCTTTTCGGACGTGCTGCTGTAATAGTGAGTACGAGATAATAAATAATACATTTGAAAAAAAAAATCCTCGCGTTGGTATCTTATAATTAATTGTGTTGATATTTAAACAAATAGTTGTACAGTTTTAATATAGCCATTGAACTATCCATCCATCTGCTTGTAGATGAGAATAATCACAATTGTCCAGTCCACAGCCACTCGTCCACATTGTGGACACACGCTGGAATACAACATACAACAAAATAACCCTATTATATTTCATCAGTTAAATCAGCACAATTAAGGCCTCTACAGTAGACGTAGTTCTTCACCATGAATACTGTGATCACATAAGAACAACAGCGAGTAAAGCCAACAGGCTGACAAATATTTATTTACAGAAGTTCCACTGTGCATATTTATTGGTCATGCCTTTAGGCAGCACGGTGGCACAGTGGCTAGCACTGCAAGAAGGTTGCAGGTTCAAATCCAACTTGCAGCCTTTCTGTGAGGAGTTTGCATGTTCTCCCCGTGTCTGCATGGGTTCTCTCCGGGTTCTCCGGCTTCCTCCCACCACCAAAAACATGCATCTTACATCCAGGTCCTTATTGAAAAAGAGAATTAATTCTCAATTGACTTACCTGGTTAAATAAATAACTAAAAAACTCAAGTTACAAACAAGATCAATGCAACCACTATCTGCTGAGCCTCACCGCAACTCCACACAGGCAGGAGGAGAATTAAAGATCTTGCTAAGAGGTCAAGCAGTTGTTTGTTAAAAGGTGCATAATAAGAGTAAGATAATATTTCATATTTTCTATTGTATTTTAATTCCAACATAGTAAGGCTCTGTGTTCAGTGCATACCAAAACAATCAATAAATTAAGAATATCTAATAATAAGGAAAGGATGCTAGTATTAAAAACAGATAGGTAACTTGTCACAATTAAAATAGTATCGGATCATCTTTTCATTCTCCACTCATAGCGACCTTTCTGGGCCATAAATAGTGTATATTTTGGTTAAAAGGTATATTTTGTTGTCGTAGAAATACTTTTGACTCATGCATAGTTTGCCCGTGATCCTCACACTTTTCTTGCACATACTAAATGGTATGTTAGGGTACTCAGACTAAGTAACATTACATTTTAGTATTGGTCTTCAGTGGAAGGGGCATCGTGTGAGCCCTTACAATTGCCTGCAGGGTTCTGGGCTGTCTTGCATGACACCTATTGATCCCATGCTTTCGCCTTTGCCTCTAAAGTTGATCA
Organism: Brachionichthys hirsutus; assembly: GCF_040956055.1. Classification (NCBI taxonomy): domain Eukaryota; kingdom Metazoa; phylum Chordata; class Actinopteri; order Lophiiformes; family Brachionichthyidae; genus Brachionichthys; species Brachionichthys hirsutus. The sequence continues at coordinate 115,930 of NW_027180373.1, read as the reverse complement.
TGTTGATGAAACTAAATTAACCACATTGAGTTTGCTGATATTCTGCACATGGATCACATTAATCCTGACATACATCAGGCCTCCTGGCATTTTCACAGTGAATATACTCTTGTGTATTTGTATAAATAAGCTACAGCCCAACACAAACAAACATCTGCTATACTTCACAATCAAATTACATTTAGAAATCATTTTAAAAGCAATTATAATCTATATTTAATTTCACAACTATGTCCTATCAATACAATTATATTTTACATTTTAAGATGAATAACATTTTGGCTTCTCTTTTTCCATATTGACATCTAGACTAATGCCACATATAGACACTATATTTCAGCTCAAAATTGTCACTTAGTAGACAATCACATTTTACTTTACTTTTAATGTCATAATATATCAAAATCATCGACACAATCTGATACTATGGAGCGTTAAATACTTGAAAATATTCTAAAATGAAGAACAGTGATAATTGTCTTTTGCTATATGGTTGATTGGACAGTACAATGGAAATTCAGTGTTGAACACTGAATTGCACAATTGCAGCCAGTTTGCAACAAAAAGCCTTGCTGAAGGGCACAATGCCAGTCTGTAAACATACAGGTATACCATAATATTATATGATTTACCTAATATGAAAAACTGGTGAATCAGAATCTTCTTAGATTGTAATACATCTGGGGGGAAAAACAAAGTTAAAGAAAATGGTTGAACGGTTTTAGGACATCCTGCTGACAAAACAAAAACAAAAATAAATACACGGGCAAAAATGGAACCGCCTCGACTGCTGTAAAGAAGAATAGTAATATGCTCTGACATCATCACACAGTGATTCGATGAGGACCTCAATCATAATAATTTTCATAATATAAAGCACCGCCTATTTAAAAGAGAAACGTGTCTTGCTCAACGAGAGAATTACACTAGAATTACTCTTATAAATTTGTGTTTTATGCGCCAGGTTTGTGAATGTGCCTTTGTGATGCTGCTGTTTATGCTTTTTATAAGAATTTTTGAAGCAATGGGAGAGACAACATTCTGTGAGATGCTGGGGAGCCCAGAATTTCCTCTGTTTTCTAAGGAAGGACATATAACTATAGGAGGAGCTTTTTCCATTCATAATCAAATGTCAAAGCCTCAGCTTTCCTTTATAGATACTCCAGAACGTCTCACATGTTCCAGGTACTTTTTGTTGTCTAATAATCTCTAATATTTTGTCAGATGTTTGTCAAAACAGATGTAAAGTCACAATTTTACTGTCTCTCTTTCAAGAATAAATTTCAGGGAATTACGTTTTGTCCAAACAATGATTTTTGCTATTGAGGAGATCAACAATAGCAGCTCTCTGCTTCCTAATATCACAATTGGTTATAAGATATTTGATAGCTGTGGTTTAACATTGCCTTCAACTCGTGCTACAATGGGTCTAATGAATGGACAGGAAAGGTACTGCTCTAACCAGTCATCCGTTCATGCTATCATCGGCGCTTCAGAGTCCTCCTCAACCATTGTGATGCTACAAATTTCAGGAATTTTCCAAATACCAGTGGTAAATATTTCTACAATGTGCTCCTTTTTTTCTTTATTTTTGATTTATTGCACAATAATCCTTTATCGACAGTCTAGATCCCACCATAAATGGACACACCAGAATTTCAATTAAGTTTATATGTTGTAAAGATTGAATACTGGTAGTATTATAATTGCTATATGGTGTGCTATGGTTTAGTTTGGGTTTGTCATAGTTTGCTGATATGCATCAGATTGAGTTTTGAATCGGAAATATAATCAGTAAACTTTTTTCATCATCATTCGCTCATTACCTAAATTTTATTAATGGGTTTTTGCCTCCTTTTTCGTTTACATTAGATCAGCCACTTTGCCACCTGTGCTTGTCTGAGTAACAGGAAGAAGTACCCGTCCTTCTTCCGAACTATTCCTAGTGACTACTATCAGAGCAGAGCTTTAGCAAAATTGGTCAAGCACTTTAACTGGACGTGGGTTGGCACAGTTCGAAGTGACAATGATTACGGCAACAATGGCCTGGCAACATTTATCATGGCTGCAAGTCAAGAGGGGGTTTGTATTGAGTACACAGAGGCCATTTCAAGAATTGACTCGAGGGATCAGATTGCTAGGGTCGTCAAAGTGATTCAAAGTGGCAGTGCAAAGGTTTTGGTCGCCTTCCTCGCTCAAAGCGAAATGGACATTCTTCTTGAGGAAGCACTGAATCAGAACTTGAGTGGACTGCAGTGGGTGGGCAGTGAGTCCTGGATTACAGCAGGTCATCTTGCCATTGAAAGGTATTCTGGAATCCTTATGGGGTCTCTGGGCTTCTCCATCAGAAAGGCAAAGATCGCAGGCTTGCAGGAGTTTCTTTTGCAGGTTAACCCGAGTCAGGACCCTCAGAATAATCTGCTGAAAGAATTCTGGGAAGTCACATTCGGTTGCAGTTTACAACCTGGTCTAAGAGGCCAGATCCATTGCTCTGGCTCTGAGAGGCTACAGGATGTTAACACCCCTTTCACAGATGTGTCTGAGCTCAGGATATCGAATAATGTGTACAAAGCTGTGTATGCTGTAGCTAATGCAATGCATAACATGTTAAAATGTGGACAAAGTGGGCAAGCTGTGAAGAATTCATGCATGTGGAAAGCTGATTTGGACCCGAAACAGGTAAGAGGTGACCTTCTTGCAGTACATCATCATTTCAACAATTCACATTATTGACCACTATTCTCTCTTGGAAGGTCGTGAAACATCTTCAAGATGTGAATTTCACTTGCCAGTCAGGAGAACGAGTCTCTTTTGACAGAAACGGTGACCCTGCCGCAACATATGAGCTTATCAACTGGCAGAGAAACGAAAGAGGGGACAGTGTATTTGTGACCGTAGGTAGCTACGATGCTTCACTGCCAAATGGAGAGCAGTTTACTATGAATGGGATAAACACAACATGGGCTGCTGAATCCATAAAGGTATCACATGTGCCCAAATACTACAAATATGTACATGTCTTTGTACTGTATAATTTAGTGTGCAGGCTATAGCATGACAAGGGTTTTACCTTAATTGAGATGAAGATAGTAATGACATAGCAAAGAGTTGTATAAACTGCCCTGTTGCAATTTCAATCCTGTATGACAGAAACAAGAGTAACTGATATGTTGTGTTGTTTCAGAGGCCCCAGTCTGTCTGTAGTGAGAACTGTCTGCCAGGTTTCCGGCAGGCTGTAATTAAAGGAAAACCCTCCTGCTGTTTCTCCTGCATCGCCTGTGCTGCTGGAGAGATCAACAACTCCAGCAGTGAGTGGAAGCCTTTCTAACAGTCAATAACTATGTGATAGTTCAGCAAAATCAATGCTACATCTGTATCTCACCAAGAATCTACCATTGATCATTCCCCTGTAATCTCAATTTGAGCTTGTTTTCCATTCAGATTCTGCCGAGTGCTCACGGTGTTCATTGGAGTTCTGGTCAAATGAAGATCACAGCCAGTGTGTTCCTAAGGCTATTGAGTTCCTGTCTTACAAAGAAACCCTGGGTGTCCTCCTTGCTGCTTTCTCATTGTTTGGAGCATGCTTGACACTGCTGGTGTCATCTGTCTTCTTTTTTGTACAGACCACCAAGCCTTGACAACTCTTCTCAGCACCAAAGGAATAGGACGTGCTGGAATGCGCATTGCCCGCTGGTCTGCACGCTTGCTCTGTTTCGATTATGGTGTTGCACCCCAGGTTCACTCCTCCAGTGACTGTCGAGAAAAATGTGGGTACACACTCATTCTTGCTGAGTGATGGAAAAGTTTGGAATGCTACTCACCTTGCCCACTGCCCTCCGTTCACTGAAAATGACTCTAACAGTAGTAGTCTTCCTGAGAAAAGTGCCACTAAAACGTCTCCAAAAGAACGACGTACTAAATACATACCCAATTGGCACAAGGTTATGCCTTAAGATGTTGATTTACCTGTACTTTCTGGTTTAAGATAAAGTAACTTGGTTCTTACAGATGGTTATATAAGTACAAGTAATAATCTGTTTTACTCAAAATGTGTTTTGTTATTACATAGCAATTTACTGGTTACAAAGTACAATTACAAATGTGATTAACCTACAGCTAATGTAATGTGTTTACTGTGCAATTCTTAGATATGGAGAAATTACTTTTTCTACAAGAAAGGAAATGTTGTGTTCTATGCTTTCGCCACAAGATGGCGCATGTACTCGGATGCTCAGAAATAGGAACGGCAGAAGAAGAGAGAGGACAGAATAAGTAGGAGAGAAGAAGAAGGTAGCGTGGATGTTCGAGCGATGTACTGAAGTTGTAATAAGGACGTGCTGATAAAGTTGAGTGGTTGGAACTACTACTGTCTCCTTATTTCCAAACAACACCACATTTTTCTTTCGTCACACACCTCTTGTTAAAGCCAGTAACTCTGAACTAAGCTTTTTGCTGCTCTTCTCATTGACTTTGTGTTTCCTGTGCTCTCTGACCTTCATAGGCCAGCCTTCTGACTGGTCCTGCATGCTGCGACACACAGCTTTTGGCATCACTTTTGCTTTGTGCATGTCTTGTATCTTAGCAAAAACCGTTGCGGTGGTGATCGCTTTTAAGGCCAAAGGGCCAGTAAAGGCCGTTCCACAGTGTTCTGTCCCACTGCAAAGAACAACAGTTTTCAGTTGTACTTTATTGCAGGTTTTAGTTTGTGCAATCTGGTTACATCTTGCTCCACCGTTTCCCCATAAAAATACTGCTCATGCCACAGAGCGGATTATTCTTGAGTGTGATTTAGGTTCCTCCCTGGGGTTTGGGGCTGTGTTCGGTTATATTGGACTCCTGGCTGTGCTTTGTTTTTTCCTTGCTTTTCTGGCTCGAAAGCTGCCTGATAATTTCAATGAAGCCAAGCTTATCACATTCAGCATGTTGATATTCTGTGCTGTCTGGATCACTTTCATCCCAGCATATATCAGCTCTCCAGGGAAATTCACTGTGGCTGTAGAAATATTTGCTATTCTGGCTTGTAGTTTTGGGTTACTTTTCTGTATCTTTGCTCCAAAATGTTATATTTTACTCTATAAACAAGAGAAAAATACTAAAAAACATATGATGGGGAGAAACCATTAAAAATCTGAAATACATGTGCAGAACCACCTCCAATGTTGTGATTAAAACTTTTCTGATATTTACTAAAAGATTTGAAATTAGCAAGAGTTTTAAGACCACATTAAGCATCCTTACATTTCTTGAAATGATTGTCACTATACTTTTTAATTATTTTCAAATTTTATTATTAATGCCTATTTATTTGGAAAAAGGAAATAATGTTTCTTACATGAAACAACTTCATATATGTATTTGTTGTTGTTGTTGTTTTTTGGAGCGGTGTTGTTATTAAAAGGGTAAAATAATTTCAGCATCTTGGCATTCCTGAAATTGAATTCAGTCAGTCAGTCCGTCTGTCTAGCAATCAAATTAGAATTGCATGTGCCTATTTGGAGTTGCTTTGAGAAGTATCTGGGATTCATAGTGGCTATTTTCCACTAACTACCTTCGGGAATTACGTGTACAAAATAAAGTGCAGATTCTAGTTGGATGTGATACAAGATGTTTAGATTCCTTGGAGCTTCTCCAAATCTGATGGCAACACTCTGAATTTAACATAAACAAAAAAATAATAATTCCTGATTCAATTCAAATCGATTTTTTTTTAAACTGAACTAAAAATGAGGTATTACACATTAGATTTAACTCGCAGAAATTTAAGATGACATACACATATTGGGGCCACTGGCAGATTGGTTACTCTATATGTCAGTCACATGAGCGCTGTCATTGGCGGAGAGAAACATATATGGTGTAACCAAATATCTAGAACTTTGAGGTTGTTGAGGCCTTTAAAAACCCCGCTGTGTTAAATGTTCACAGTTGAGGTTTCATGTTTGAGCCTTGGGTGTTAAATATCACTGTGAAAAATTATGCTGCTGATAGCAGATGTGGCACTTCTTTTCCTACTGGCTATAAGAGGAGGGGATCCTGTGTGTCAGACATACGGGACAAAAGAACACACTCAATTTTCTAAGGAGGGAGACATCAACATTGGAGGCATTTTTTCCTTCCACCAGAATCCAGTCATTATTGATCCAGCTCTCCAGTCGGACCCTGGAAGTATCCAGTGTGAAGGGTAAGACACTGATGACATTATATATGACTGTAAACCTTACTACAATTACAGAACTGTATGTGGATATAAATTTTGATTGAACATTATGCATATATATATATTTTTTTGCTACATTTTTCAAAATAAAAGATTTGCCATTCTTTTTTTCCCCAGACTAGACCCAGGAGAGCTGCAATATGCATACACTATGATGTTTGCCATTAAAGAGATCAACAACAGCTCAGTGCTGCTGCCAGGAATGACACTGGGTTACAGGATCTTTGACTCCTGCCCGAGCATCCCTCTGTCCATTAGAGCATCACTAAACCTAATGAATCAGCATGAGATTGGGGAAGACAGCTGTACCAATCTCCCCACGGTGCACGCCATCATTGGTGAAACTACATCCACCTCCACCATAGGCATTGCACGTACCACGGGACCTTTCCATATACCCGTGGTGAGTGCTCACTGCAGTTTTATCCATCAATACTTTTGTGTTTTTAAATTAGAGGTAAAATAATATCTTAATGTTTTGCTATGACTACATAATATTAGCTACCAAAGGATGTGAAAATGTGCTATTTCGTATATGTGTTTCAGATCAGCCACTCAGCAACTTGTGCATGCCTCAGCGACAGAAGAGACTATCCCTCATTCTTTAGAACCATACCTAGTGACATCTATCAGAGCCGAGCCTTAGCAAAGCTTGTGAAACACTTTGGCTGGACATGGGTCGGAGCTATCAGAACAAATAGTGACTATGGGAATGGTGGCATGGCCACTTTCCTGGAGGCAGCAAAAAGGGAAGGCATATGTGTTGAGTACTCTGCCGCTATTTACAGAACTGATCCCAGGCAGTGGTTCTTAGAGGTGGTTGACATCATCAAGAAATCCACCTCAAAGGTAATAGTGGCATTTGCTGATGGCACAGACCTTGACATACTTATTAAAGAGCTTCATGCCCAGAATATGACTGGTCTTCAGTGGATTGGCAGCGAGGGCTGGATCACATATCGCTACATTGCCTCTCCAGAAAATTATGCTGTCGTCCAGGGGGCATTGGGTTTTGCAGCACTAAATGCTCACATTCCCGGACTGCAAGAGTTCCTGGCTAACAGCAGGCCATCCACCATGCTAGGAGACCAAGGACTGGTGGAGCTGTGGGAGACGGTGTTTGGCTGCACGCTGACTCCCAGAGCAGACGCTCAACCTCAGGATTCAGGAGCAGCCTGCACAGGGAAGGAGTCTCTGTGGGACACAAATACACGCTTCACAGACATTTCAGATGCCAGTTTGCTGAATAATGTTTACAAGGCCACATATGCTGTTGCTCATGCATTGCATATGCTACTTACATGCAAAGATGGACAGGGTCCTTTTGATAACAATACTTGTGCTGATAGAGAAAATATTAAACCATGGCAGGTAAAACAAAAAAAATACATTTGAATAATAATTGCTATGCCTATATAAATACTACTGTCTTAATCCTTATATTTAAATAACACCATTGTTTCCCTACAGGTGTTGCATTCCTTAACACAGGTCAATTTTACCACTAAGATTGGTGAAAATGTATTTTTTGATGATTCGGGTGATCCTGTGGCGCGTTATGCACTGGTAAACTGGCAGATGGATGAAGCAGGCTACATTCATTTTGAGACCATTGGTTACTACGATGCCTCAAGGCCTGAGGGTCAGCAGTTTCAAAGAAAGGAAGGTGTGAGAGCTGTGTGGGCAGGCAATACTTTTGAGGTAAGAAATTATAGACAGCCTTTTCTTTTCATAAAAAAAATTATGCATTTACCCTTTTTGTCAAACAAACAACTAAAAGAAATGACACACGTGACTAAGTCATATTTCAAATGAATACAAAAAGTAATCCTCCTAGCAATTGTGAAGGTTTTCTTTTAAAGTTTGCATAATTCTGTTGCTGGAACGCAGGTCCCGGCCTCTGTTTGCAGTGAGAGCTGTTTGCCAGGGACCCATTGGGCTTTTTTCAAGGACAAGCCGATCTGCTGCTTTGACTGCATCCCCTGTGCTGTTGGCGAGTTCAGTAACAGTACAAGTGAGACAGGATTCCTGGCCTTTACTTTAACCGTGATCATGTGCCTGTTGGGCAAGATCACTCTCACCACTTTACTGGTATACATGAAGATGTGTGTACTGTGCAGCCTAAACATATTTATGCTTTCAGATGCAGTGAAGTGTGAGACATGTCCTCCTGAGTACAAGTCCAACAAAGAGAGGAATGGCTGTGACTTGAAAGCTATTGAGTTCCTCACCTTCAGAGAATTGATGGGTATACTGTTGGTCACCTTCTCTATCTTTGGGGCCTGCCTGGCAATGACGATAGCCCTGGTATTTTTTCACTATAGAAATACTCCTATTGTGAGGGCCAATAACTCTGAGCTGAGCTTCCTGCTGCTCTTCTCTTTGACTTTGTGTTTCCTGTGTTCTCTGACCTTCATCGGACGGCCCTCTGAGTGGTCCTGCATGCTGAGACACACTGCGTTTGGCATCACCTTTGTCCTCTGTATATCTTGTCTGCTTGGGAAAACAGTCGTGGTATTGATAGCCTTTAAAGCAATGCTTCCAGGCAGTAGTGTAATGAAGTGGTTTGGGCCTAAACAACAGAGGCTCAGTGTTCTGTGTTTCACTCTCATACAACTTTTAATTTGCATACTTTGGCTGACCATCAACCCTCCCTATCCCTTCAAAAATATGAAACGCTATAAAGAGAAGATCATCCTAGAGTGTGCCCTGGGATCACCTGTTGGGTTCTGGGCTGTGTTAGGGTACATAGGACTCTTGGCTCTCCTTTGTTTTGTTTTGGCTTTTTTTGGCTCGAAACTTGCCTGACAATTTCAATGAAGCCAAATTTATCACTTTCAGCTTGTTGATATTCTGTGCCGTCTGGATCACGTTTATCCCAGCTTATGCCAGCTCTCCAGGAAAATTCACTGTTGCTGTGGAGATATTTGCAATTCTGGCATCAAGTTACGGAATTCTGTTTTGCATTTTTTTACCCAAATGCTACATAATATTGCTAAAACCTGAGAACAATACAAAGAGACATATGATGGGTAAAGTGTAAAGTGACAGCAAGAGATTTTATTCAATCAGCACAATAGAATATTCTATACATTTCTTATCTGTTTATTTGTCCATTCTTAAATAATTATTACCGGTATATAAAAATCAGATTTTAGGTCACACTGTAATTGCAGCAATGTTTTTGGAAGAAAGACTGTGTGTGACAAATTAAAAAAAGTTTAATAATTTCTAATAAATAAATTGGTGGTATATCATCAAGCAACAATGCTTTGATTCATATTTCATGAAATAACATTGTGTACAATAAACTTTACAGACTTTGAAATCTGGAAATCAATATTTTAATCAGACATGAAGATTAATTTGCAAGAATTGGAATGTGATTATACAGCCTTTTGAGCAAACCAAACAACATGATCATTTCATCAGAAATCGGTAAATCTTTCAAAACAAACACTGGTTAATTTATATTCTTAAACATGTATGTGGTCTTTAAAATGATCCTAATGATTTATATCAGAAAATTGGTGCAGCCTTCATTGTTTAAAACCTAAATTCATTTTCATTCATTTTTTGATCATGTCACGTACACAAACCGTGTGCAGCAGGAGCTTCATTACTTCCACTCTACTGGGGTAATACTGAGGATAATGCAGTGTTGTAAGCGAGTGCTCTACGCCAGCAATGTCTTGGCCTCACAGCACCTTTGCTCCCTTGCTCGATAGCCAAATTCAAATCATGTGTTCTTGTTTTATTGTAAACTCATGTTCAACCCAGTTCTACAGGGTGTCTAGAGAGTATCCCTGTATCCATTATTATTCATAATTGAAAAAAGAAGAAGAAGCAGATGAAGCCTTTGTTGCCACTTTCAGTTCAAACAGATACACCAAAATGATAAATAATGAATTGAATCTAATAGTTGTTCTCTGAATGAAGTCCGTGAACAAAACTATGACTCCGACCTCGCTCTACTGTTACTCACAGTGCTGGAGGAATTAATGATTGGTCAAAGTGGAATTATCCTGGGAGTTAAAATCTAACTATGATGACAAAAGTTATACTCAAGTCATCGGGAAAGAACTGAAGTTTCCTCTTGATCTCCATGAAGCCATATTATTATTGTCTATACTAATAAATATCTAATAATAAGATGAATATTTTAACAGATAAGATTCCAATTTTCTTCTATATTTTGACTCAAAAGCATTCTTCTGTTATGGCAGCTCACTAGCCGTCCCCCTCCCACCCTGATAATACAAGTTATTTATCAAAGCAATGCATTCTCCACCCCCCTATCAACACCTGCCAGTAATCTCATTTGGTTTTAGTATCCACTTGTCTTCTGAGAATTTACTGGACCTGTATGTTGATGTATATAAAGCCCTGGCAGGCGCTGTTAGGCTGGTTGGCCTGACATACCGAGCAGAGCTATGCCCGCGCTGAGGCTGCTCCATTTATTCCTGCTGATAGGGAAATGCTATTCTATGTGCCAACTCCAGGGCGCAGCGCTTCCAGCTGAATTTGCCCAAGATGGGGATCTAATTATCGGAGGCATATTTTCTTTTCGTACAGGCCAGGATTACGTAGTTAACAGATTTCAGCACATTCCAGAAGTACGGAAATGTAAAAAGTATGTATTGATAGGTTTGTGTAGTTGAAATAGTTTGTAAGTAATTTACACGGCATTGAAAATAATACACTATTTTCTATTTTTCACGACAACAGCTTCAATTTTAGAGAATTTAAATTTGCTCAAACAGTGATATTTGCTATAAATGAGATCAACAAAGCTCCTGAAATACTTCCTAACTTTAAACTTGGCTACAAGATCTATGATAGCTGTGGAACAATGGACATACTGAGAGCTGCACTGACACTGGTGAGTGGAGGAAAGAGAAACATAAGCGACAACAACTGCACCAAAATTGACACAGTGCAAGCTATCTTGGGACATTCAGGATCAAGACCCACTATTGCTTTTGCACAAGTTGTCGGACGGTTTCAGATACCTGTGGTAAGTCAGGAAGATCACTCAAATGAATGACTTTGAATTGAACTGTGTAAATATGCTGTTGGAACTATTTGCAATTCATATTTTAATTATGACTGTACCGTGACTTGAAAATAATTTAAATATTTCCTCTTTCACTGCCACTAAATGGTTTAAATCCTTCATTGCAGATCAGCCATTTTGCCACTTGTGCCTGTCTCAGCAACAGGAAAGAGTATCCCACTTTCTTCAGGACTATTCCTAGTGACTACTATCAGAGCCAAGCCCTAGCGAAGCTCATCAGGCACTTTGGTTGGAACTGGATTGGAGCTATAGCTGTGGATAATGAATATGGCCTCAATGGCATGACTGCTTTTATCCAAGCTGCACAAGAATACGGAGTTTGCATCGAGTATTCTGAAGCGTTTTCATCATCAGATCCACCCGATAGAGTGCAACGAATTGTAGAGATCATTAAAGAGGCCACATCCAAGGTGATTATGGCTTTTATGTCTCACAGAGAAATTAAGCTGCTGGTTAAAGAGATGTATAAAAAGAACATCACAGGACTGCAGTGGGTTGGCAGTGAAGCTTGGATCACAGACCACTCGCTGACTGACATTGAGGGGCATGACATCTTGGTGGGCTCACTAGGCTTCGCTGTCACAAGAGCTCAAATCTCGGGGCTGGAGGAACACTTGAGGCAGCTCCACCCTTCTCAGTTTCCAGAGAGTCAGTTTGTCAGGGATTTCTGGGAAGACACATTTTACTGCACTCTGAATGAAAACATGAATACACATAGAAAGCCCTGCAATGGCTCAGAGAGCTTACGGCATATTCAGTCACAGTTCACTGATGTGGATGATCTGAGATTCACCAATAATGTACACAAGTCGGTTTATGCAGTGGCTCATGCTCTTGATGACTTGATTAAATGCAAGCCTGGTAAAGGGCTCTTTTCCAATGGCAGCTGTGCTGATATGAAGAGCATTCAGCCATGGCAGGTGAGGGCGCAAGTTAAATGTAACAGTGAAATAACGCAAATGATAATTGTATGTAAACTGAATTGAATTGAACCCTGTATGTGAATACTTTCCTTTAGGTTTTGAACTATCTGAACACTGTGAATTTTAACACGAAGGAAGGGGAAAAGGTGTATTTCGACAGCAATGGAGACTCGCCTGCAAGATATGACCTTGTTAATTTGCAAAAGACAAACAAGGGAACCATGGAGGGATTAACAGTCGGCATGTATGATGCTTCTCTACAGGAGGGTCATCAGTTTGTCATGAAGAACAACCCGGGTGTCTGGGGAAATTTTATTTTAAAGGTAAATCAGAGATTGAGGTTTGAACCTCTTAAGTGATTCACTGAAAATCCTTCTATTGGTATGATATACTGGAATGGTCTTTTTTCTAAGTACATTTAACTGGATGGGGCGCATGGAATTGTGTCTCAAAGGTGCCTGTATCCGTGTGCAGTGACAGCTGCCCCCCAGGAACTCGGAAGGTCCTCCAGAAGGGAAAGCCAGTTTGCTGCTTTGACTGTGTACCCTGTCCAGCAGGAGAAATCACTAATTTAACAAGTAAAAACACGATATACTAGTACTCCCATAAAATGTATTCCAAGTAATACACGGGGTGAAATTAAATAGAAGAGCAGAACTTTAGTTGTTGACATCATTAAGCTCTGATAGCTACACATCTAGTTCATCATTTCCCTTTCTTCGCTTCTGTTCCACAGATTCCATACATTGTACGAAGTGCCCGCCGGTATACTGGCCGAATGAGCAGAAAGATGCCTGCACCCCCAAACCAGTTGAATTCTTAGCACATGATGAAATTCTGGGAACAATGTTAGTCTTGTTCTCTGTGCTGGGAGTTTTTGTAACTATCCTCACAACCATAGTTTTCTACTGCCACAAAGAAACGCCGCTAGTGCGGGCCAACAACTCTGAGCTGAGCTTCCTGCTGCTCTTCTCTTTAACGCTCTGCTTCCTGTGTTCAATGACCTTTATTGGCAAACCCTCTGAGTGGTCCTGCATGCTGCGACACACAGCTTTTGGCATCACCTTTGTCCTCTGTGTCTCTTGTGTCCTGGGGAAAACAATAGTGGTGTTATTGGCCTTCCGAGCCACACGCCCAGGCACGAGCGCCATGAAATGGTTTGGCCCCACAAAGCAAAGGCTCAGCGTTCTGACTTTTACTTTCGTACAGGTTTTAATTTGCATACTTTGGCTGACAATCAATCCTCCTTTTCCTTTCCAGAATCTGTTGCATTATCAGGACAGAATAATCCTAGAGTGTGCTTTGGGATCAGCGATAGGCTTTTGGGTTGTTCTTGGATATATTGGACTTCTTGCCATGCTGTGTTTTATCCTCGCTTTTCTGGCTCGAAAACTTCCCAATAATTTCAATGAAGCCAGATTCATCACCTTTAGCATGTTGATATTCTGTGCCGTATGGGTCACTTTTATCCCAGCTTATGTTAGCTCACCTGGGAAGTTTACAGTCGCTGTAGAGATATTTGCCATTCTTTCCTCCAGTTTTGGTCTATTGTTTTGCATTTTTGTACCAAAATGTTTTATAATTTTGTTTAGGCCAGAGAAAAACACACGGAAATACCTGATGCGAAAATCATAGAATAATGATGCATGATTTATCATTGTTCAAATCAACTAGAATAATTTAGTTAATTTAGCTACATTTTATTTTGCAGCCACAAAGTAGTCTGCTTCTTCTTTCTATCACATAATGTATATGCAAATTTTATTACATTTAATTTGGAAAAACACCAATCTATATTGAATACATTTATTTTTAAAAAGTGAACACTGCCCACCCATAAGGTTTCTGACACTATTACAAATAGGCATTATTAAAACAACTTCAAGTAGTGTTTAACTTTAAAAATATGAGGTACACAAAGTATAATAACATTTGTTGTCCCTTATCTGTAAAATTGCATTTGGAACTGTTAACTTATTGATTACTAATTTAAAAAAATGAGAGTGAGAAACATGGCATGAAGCACAAATAAAGTACAGATCTGATAAATCTACTGCAGGGTTTAAACAAATAGTTGCCGAATTCCTCAAAAATGTGTAAAAATGCGTGTTGTTCAAATATCCAATTGCATAATTCAATAGAAATAAAGTTGAGACAAATCCTAACAGAAAACCCACAAAGAAAACAAATAAGATAATACTACCCCATCTGTCTTGAGGATGACTTACCGGTAATTACTTTGTGGCTTGGCTCTAGTGGGAAACTGACTGCAGGGCAAACATAACAAGGGATTACTTCATCCATTAAAAAAACAAAACAAGAAGAACAGGTGGCAAACTGATTCAAGATGCTATAATAATTAACATCATTGTTGCAACATATAAACATTACATGTTGCAATACCTAAGGGTTTATTTTGATCTCTCCTCTCTCCTTGTTAGTTTATTCCTTGAGGTCTGACATAATCTTTTTGCTGTTGTTGAGCATATGACTGAACTAACTAATTTAAATGTGGTATTCTTAAACCTAATAATAAAATATATGTAGCCATTGATAATATACAATATCATACATTATTATAGATATTTAATGTTTTAGTTAGAGAAGAAGAAGGGCCCGGATTTGCTTTCCTTTCATTCTATATACAGTTTCTATAACAGCTTAGGTTCCAAATGTCTGGAACATGTTTACCTCACAAGTTTGGGAAGTCGTCATCTTAAACAAATACATTAATTTCCTATTTATTCTTATACTACAGATGTTGACAGTGAAATTCAACATTTTAAACAAGCTCCTACAACATAACGACTGCAGCAAACAAATCTATCCTACACATCAATCACAAAACATGTATCTGTGAGTACTGTACATTATTTTACGGTAGCAAATTTAAATAAAATAAAGATGAATAAAGAATTATTCTTTCTTCTTTTTCTGCTGACCAACTGTTCATCAGATATGTCTGGGAAGACAAGTTTGAATGTGCTGAAAATGAATCTGCAATCACAAAATTAAATGGATGTTGGAACTTTGAAAGGACCGGAATGATGACGAACATATTATGGAATGTAGTTGGTGAAATCACCAATAGCTTTGCTGTTGTACACTGAGAACTCTGCTTCTTAAACTCTTTGACTATATTTTGATGATTTTCTTTGTCTGGTGGCCCTCTCTCCATCATTAGTTAACCCTTTATAGGGCATGCATTGAAATGCATGTAAAAACTCAAATGATCTGTTTTTAGAATTAAACCAATTTTTTAACATTTCAGTGTTCCGGGTTATTTAATGAAAATTACAGACATGATTTTGTTGAAGTATTCATTGTTTAAATCCATTGTTTATATCCAGCAAAAAAAATAATCTGGAGACTGATTCATTGTCTTTTGGAAAAGGGCCTAGGCTTAGGATCAAGCAATGTGCTTTTTTGTCAGGTTCATTTTTTATGCAAGAAATATGTTTGCATGTACCTCTGAGAATGACCCACCTCCACATGAGCAGCAATGAAGAAGCTATAAAATACCTTCCTCCAAAAATCCAGACTGTGCCAAAGGCAAAGCTCTAAGATGACAGTCACTTTTTTTTCCTTAACACTATTCACTTGCATCCTGGCATCTGGTGCATGGCTCAGACTGACCCAGTGCACTGAGCTCAATTGGAATGGGCATGGTGAAGAGAGAAAGGGCTTCAACTCAAATGCACCAAACAAGAATGCTACTATTTTTGAAAAAATAAAACATGCACTTAGGGGTGAAAGGTGAGTAAACTGTAAATGTAAATGTTCTATTTTTTCTGTTCCTCCACTATATCTGGCTTATTATGTTTTTTTAAAGCACTAAATTGTATCCTTGCAATTTCATTAGGATGCATGACAAACCCCTAAAAATACAATTCCACAATCTCTAAAGGAGCATTTTTGAGGTGGCTTAACTCAATTGGGTGCAAAGAAAACATGTTACAGCTCAGTTATTAAACCTTTCACATGGTACTGTTGGACATTATTTTACTAATTTTCTATGTTTTATTGCCTTTAAAAACACAGTTCGTCCTTTTCAAGATACAAATGGTGGCCAGCTGGGTGATTTATACGATATCTGTTAGGAGTAAAAAGTCATACATATGTGATAATTTTCTATTAATTGTGATAATGCATTGCTTACTTTTCTTTCCTGTTAAGATCTCTTGAAATGATAACTGCCGCAGGGATGATTCTCAAACAGAACAAGATAAAAAAGGACTTTCCCCTCTGCCCTTTCGTGATGTTGCACTACATGGTTATAAATTGTTGCGTGAAAATGCTGCAAAAATTAAAAGACACTGTGAATGAAGAGGAGCTAACCGGCCATGGCTGCAAGTGCCACTATCAGTTTTTGGTTTATTTGATGTGTAATACCAGCTGTCTTCAATTCACAGTAAAGGTGAGGCTGAGATCCATTATATTTCTCATGAAATGAAGTCTGAATTTACAGCACATTCACACACGTGAATGTGCAAATTAAATTTGCTCATCTTGTTTTTTATTCTGCTAAACTTGTGTCTATTTGTAATTTTCCATCATGCAGATAAAGACTGATATCCAGAGCACACATTTAAATTACAGAAGTATAAACCCCTCAATAGTTCTCCTGAGATCCTCAGCTCACAGCGTCCACAGCTCTTTCACCAACCTCACTGTCAAATATCACTGGAAGATCATAGATTGTGGCTTCAACAGTAAGGCATGCAACATTGAGGTTAAAAGTCTGCAAGGAATTTTATGGGGAGAACCTGGATATCTCATTCAGGGATCACTTTTCCACAACCTTTTTGAAAGTCAAGACAGCATGGCATCCACTAACATCAGGACCTGCTGTGTGCAGGTTGGCATGTACAATTACATGATTTCTTTACAGTGTTTTCTTTTTGGAGAAATTGTGGTTAATAAAATTATGGTTTAATAGACGTTGAATGTTTGGAGGAGTAGATTTAATGTTCCCCCCCCCCCCCCCCAAAAGGTACCACTCAAGTTCTACCTACAACACTCCCCAAAAGAAGCATTTCTTATACAATCAGGTAATATCAAAAACAAGCATATTATTTATTTCAAGAAAAGTATGTTTTAATTTATTTTACAACAACTGGCATCAAATGTTTTCTTTCCACAGGCAGAGAGGAGGGTGTGAAGCCTACAGACAACAGCGGATGGGTTCCCAGAGGTTTTCTGACAGCTGTGGTGCTGCTTGGAATTTACATGTCAAGATTAAAAATATCCCCAAACAGAGTCAATCCTCAATATGGTAGTAGTTTATCAATAGTGATGTTTTTTACCGTGACATTGCAGTGTTTTCCATCGTCTGTTGACATTCACCCCTATGAGTGGTCTCCAGCATCTATTAGCATCTCACTTATCTTTTGCCTCTCATCTGCGCTGGGCAGAACCGTACATGTGCGAATTGTCTACAAAACTATTACTTTCATAAAACTGTTTTGCACCACAGAGCAGCAATTTAGGTATTTGCCAGTTACTGTCTCATGTACACTATATTGTTAATTTTTACACCTCCATTCTAATGGAAAAGCATAAAACACTGGTTCGAAGACATGCTGGATGATGCAGTAGGATCAACAATAAGATGCTGGCCTCTGTTAGGACAGATAGACTTACTGGTCATTTTGTGCTGCGTGTTTGACTTACTTCTCACTTTATTCAAGATGATTCTCAGCAAATTAAAAATTCTGGTTGTCCTTTTAAATGTGCAGATAATAACCTCTATCAAATTTGAGGCTACCAAAAAAGTATGTCATGTACTATTGAAAATGGAATGTGGAAATAAATCACTGTGAATGTGCTCAAGTGTAAATGCCATATTAAGTTAATGATCATAATGCCTTATCTTCACATACACACATATAATTACTTTATGTATGAGACCAAAGCATAGAAATGAGGAGGACACTACTGTCACATATATATATATGAATTGGTTTGGATTAGAGAAATACAGTAGAAAAGAAGTCAGACCACATTTATTTTAAGTGGACAAAATTAATTCTCTCACATACGAAATGCACATGCCTTATGTACATCTTAACATAATATATATATAATATTATACATATTCAAATGTACAAAATACAGAAATGTAATATAAAAGCACCATATTCAATATTGAATTCTGTTTTTTGGTTCTCTAACATTTTTTACTTATACAATTGTCATGGGCAAGGCAGGTAAGAACCCAAAGGCATGACAGTAGAATGGAAATCCAATAACTGAGCTTTATTATTCAACACAGGGTAGTCAGTTCACAAAATGGGTAGTCAGAACAGATGGGCAGACAGATCCAAAGGCAGGGTCAAAACACAGGAGGTCAATCTGGAATGTTGCAAAGTAGGAACCATCACTAAACAATCTGGCAGATGAGTGTGGCGGGGGCAGAGCATAAATAGTGTCTGGGTTGATGAGAGATTAGCTGCAGGTGAGCAAAGGAGCACAGGTGACCGGAATGAGCTGATTGCAGGAGGGGGTTCTGAAAAGACAGGAGATGTTCATGCATAGAAAAAAACAGATCCTCCGCAAGCTGTGACAACAATAATACCTTGACATACAAGTATAACTCATTCCTGGAATGAGCTTGTAATTCAAATCGCTCGTATGTCCAATAACTTTTTCCCATATAAAATAACTGAAAAAAATATCAGATACCGTCTAAAAACACTCAAATCAACAAAGTGCTTTTAATTGCTATATAGATACACACATACTCTACAAAATGATATAATAAATGATAAATAGTATAACTGTGATATAAAATGTGGTTTTGTTATGAGTTTTACCTTCAAGAGGGACTAGAGCGCTAACAGCGGCGATCAGTGTGGAGGAGGAAGGAGGGGTGGAGAGTTGGAAGATATAAACAAATCTTGGGGTAGATTGACAGAAGCGAGGCTGCCAATTTGCACCATCGGCCCTCCTGACCACCACCGACATTCACTTGCTCACTACATTCACATAGTCAATGTGGGTGGTGTCTTGTCCAAGGACACAATGACAGTGTGTACATGTGCGGCAGCCGGGATGTATGTACTGTATGTCAGAGTAGTCCAGACATGTATGGCAGTTGTACGACAGCAGTGTAGTGTGCAGTATGAGAGACAGGGGAGTTTAGTGTAGAGGTGGGAGTGCACCAGGAATCAGCTCTGAGCCCCTATTTGTTTGCCCTGGTGATGGATAGACTGAGAGATGAAAAAACTGGTTGCACTGGTCTTATTTGTTTCATTAATTCATTGTTGCCTGACAAATATTTTGTAATATAATTTATTTTGTTTTTCATATTCTGTTTTTTAAAATAAACAACATTAATAACCATACATGTTGGTTATCCAGCAAAAAGGCAAGCCCACACAACAAAAGCAAATCATATCACAATGAATTTTACCTTATCAATTCTCACAATTTGTGATGCTGCAAATGTGTAACATGTAAATGTTAAACTCTCCAAAGCTACTAATTACATGAAAATTAATAACCGACAGTTGGGGGCTCTGAATCTATATATCATGTATATTAGACTCTGCACTAAAATATGCGTGATTGCTAAAATCATATTTTCCTGTTTAAATTTACGACCAAGTCAGCTTTCAACAAATCCCTTGGAACCAATTGATCTTTCTGTTGTAGGGAATTTCCATATTAGATGGAAATCCACAACATGAAAACATGCCGACACTACACTAGCATGGCACACCACTAGGTTTCATATTACTATACTGATATTAATGAGCGTCTCATCAGTGAAGACACATATGACACTGATCAACAGGGGTTTAAGATTGCCTGGGGCGAAGCCCCACCTTCAGGGGATGGACTTATTGATGGACAAAGAAATGACGAAGAGGAAGTTCAGAGCATGGAGCAGTCACAAGAAACATGGCCGAACCTCAGCGTTGATTCCCGAGTCCAACTGTAAACTGACTTGCTGTTTATATAAATGTTTAAACTTTACCTACATTCTCTGCATTGACTACGCACCTACGAAGGAGATGAAAGAACCGTAAGAGCGTTTAGCAAAACCCTAACAGTAAGAAATCCATCACATGGGTTAATACTAAACCAACCAATCACAATGAAAATAACCATTTCTGTGTCACAAAGGTGCATAATTAAAACAAATCATGACAAACATGTTAAATTCTGGTTATTAACTTATTTTATATATTTTTATAGTTTATTTTGTTACAGTAAATTATGATATGCACTAAATTAACTGATTTGTATCACCACTAATATTCTGTTTTATCATAAGGTTAAGATATTTACTCAAGCACTTAATTTCTATACATTTATTCAATCATATACTTTATTTTTTATACTGTATAAAAAAATACACCTAATACTCCGTCGCTCTGGAGTATAATTCGCACTTCTTTGGGAAATTTATTTTGCACAAGCAAAAACCAAACACATTAAAAATTACTGGTATTTCCTGTTTACACAGGCTCATCGTTGCGTGTGCTACACATAGTTATGTGTAGCACACGCAACGATCAAACCTGCTTGTTCTGTGTGTGTGTGTGGTCCAAATGGTTTTTATTGACGGGACTTGCTCTCGGTTGGTGATAGCATGGCAACAAAGATGATCGAAATTGTCAATCAATTTTGGGGCAGAATGTCTACTTTTGTCAACAAAGGTGCTCTCTGGACTCTTCCTGGAGCACTCGTTTAGCCCCTTATTGACTATGCTAGCACCTCCTGGTACTCCAACATCAAAATTTCCCTGAAATCTAGGCTCAAAACTTCCCAAAACAAACTGATTTGTCTACTTCTCAATCTGGGGCCCATGATCCACCTTCCTACTAGATATTTTGCTAGCCTAAAATGGCTCAGGGTAGAAGACAGTGTTAAATGACTCAAAATGGGATTAGCATTTAAAATAGTCAATGCTGCTCTGCCCTCAATCCTCTCAATCCCTTTCACTAAACACCTTCAGAGATTTTGTGACACCCACGGCCACAATACTAGAGGAAACTCAAACAACAACCTGATTACACCCTGCTATAAGACAAACATGGGTAAATTCTCTTTTTTACAATACTGCCACCCAAGGGTGGAACTGTTTGACTCCTGCCCTCAAAACATGCACCTCTTTGGCCTCCTTCAAAACGGCCCTAAAAATTCACTGTTCAGGGGGGCGGAAACGGAGATAGTCATCACAACTCTCTCCAGATCAATTCCCCCTTTTTTGTCCGCCTATGTTGTACATATTATATGTCTTTTTAATTTTTTATTGTTATTTTTCATCAATGGAGTAATTTATTTTTATTTTCATTGGTATTGTTACATGTTGATGAATTATGTTCTAAGGACTTTCAACGGAAACAAGACTGCAAGGGTTTTTTTGAAATTATCTTAGACAGGGTGTTTGACTGTACTTGTACTGTCATACACACTATTATTTGACTGTACTTGTACTGCTTTAACATTCTATCTAATAAATATATTCATCATGATCAAGGTCTGAGACAATCGAGAACCCTCGGCAGAGTAAATATTTCACCCTTTTTTCAGGAAAATGGGTGCATCAGCAGCGAGAGAAGATGGAATGGAAGAGTTTAGGGTTGATGTTGGGACGATGACAGGAAAAGCTAGAGAGCTGGTGGACATGATGATGATGAGAAAGTTGGATGTGTTGTGTGTCCAGGTGGAAAGTGTAGGGAATTTCCATATTAGATGGGATTCCACAACGTAATTACATGCCGACACCACTAGGAACGCACCACATTTAGTTTGCTTTTGCTATGACTGATTTTTGTTGAACGTCTCACAACAGTGACTTAACACAACACAGATAAACATGGGCTTAGATTCGTCGGGGCAAAGTCCCGTCTTCAGGGGATAGAATGACATGTTGACGAAGCAGAATGCGTCTTCATTCCGCCATGAGGCTACCTACAAGAAACATGGTGGAATCTGAGATTCCACCATGTTTCTTGTAGGTGCAAAAGCACGACCCCCCCGGAACGACTCACGACTCCCCCCAAAAGCACGACCCCTGGGGCCCCACAGGAGCCACCCGCAGGAGGACCAGCCCAGGGTCCCGGAGCGGCAAATGCCAACACGGCCAACAAACCAAGACCAGCATGGCATAAAGAGGCACAGTAGGCCAGCCCGGCGCCACACCACCAGCACCCACCATCCAGAAATAGTGAACTATAATATTAAGAAATATTTTTTACAAAGCTACAGAAGGTTACAATGATGCATTCTTTATTACAATTGCCACAGGAATAAAATACTTTCTATGGTGTTCAGATTTTGAGGGGATTGGTCTCAGTCTCATTGTGCGTGTGCTCTTTCAGTGTACCAGGAGCTGATGTATGGGGTGAGTGTTGTTGTCCAGGATGCTTCAGAAACTATGAAGCATCATTCTCTCCATCACTGTCTTGAAGGAGTCCAGTTTCATCCCCACAACACCACCTGCCTTAAGGATGACTTTGTTTAGTCTGTTTCCATCTGTGACCCTCAAGTCTCCTGCCCCAGCACACAAAATGAAACAGGATGTTACTAGAGACCACAGGCTTATAAAACATCCTCAGCATTGTCCGGCACATGTTGAAGGACCTGGGCCTTCTTCAGGAATAGAGGTGGCTCTGGCCTATCTTATAAAGTGTTTCAGTCTTCAGAGCTTAAAAAACCTTGTATTAAAGTTCTTTAATAGCCACTGACCTTATCTCTCTGACGTAAACATGGGTTGGTGTCATATAGTAGGTGGGAAGCAGCCATCTAAAAGGTTATAAAACCAGTGGAAACACAAGTGAAGTGTAGTCAGATGTACTGATGAGAGAAGAAAATGTCACTTCTCATCATTGGACTGATCATGTGTCTGGGTTTGTGTGAGCTGAACTCAGCTCTTCCGAAGCAAAGGGCTAGGCTTGCACAGGACAGAACTGTCAATACGGTCAGCAGTGAGACCTCATCTGTGAAATGTAAGCTCCGGGCTAACCCTCGTCAACCTGCATTCTCTACGGATGGAGACTACATCATTGGAGGTGTTTTTTCCTTACACTATCGCATGAACATAGTGAATCAGCATGACTACACCAGCATGCCCGATCCTCTAACCTGCACTGGAAGGTTAGTAAGAGGGATAATAGAACTGTGTTGATGATGTCACTTTAATTGTGCTGAAAATGTTTGGTGTAGAATTGAAAACTGTTTATCTTATTGGATGTTAAACATAATTAGAACATTTTATTTGCTTTATGTTTTATCTGTGAATCAAAATTACTGGACTGATTTCTAAAACTGGATTTTAAATTTTGTGATGACATTTTGAGATATATATATTTAGATGAAACTCAGGTCAGCCGTTAATTATTGTTGATAAGTTAGAATAGCATTTATCTGGTTTCTTGCTGAATTTGCTTCTGTTAAAATTGTCATTATATGATATAGGATACGTTAAATTCAGAGCTGCTTGTCTGTGTGCAGACTTGAATCGATGGAACTGCGGCAATCAAGAGTAATGATATTTGCCATCATGGAAATTAACAACAGTACAAAACTGCTGCCAGGTATTAAACTCGGTTATGAGATCCATGATTCTTGCACCGCAGCCCCTGTGGCAGTTCATGTGGCATTCCAGCTTTCAAACGGCCTGGATCCAGAGTTTAACACTGGTGACAACTGCACCCAGTCAGGTATGGTGATGGGCATTGTTGGTGAGTCTGGGTCTTCTCCATCCATCAGCATGTCAAGAGTCATCGGGCCCTTTAACATTCCTCAAGTAAACATTCAGAGTTTTTGGCAAACTAACCTAACCTTAGGTTAGGGATGATATTCCATGTCTGTCTTGTCAAAAAGTGACATTTATGTTTTCATTTAGGTGAGCCATTTTGCCACTTGTGCATGTCTGTCTGATAAGGAGCAGTACCCAAATTTCTTCAGAACAATACCAAGTGACAATTTCCAGGCTGATGCCATGGTCAAGCTTGTGAAAGCTTTTGGCTGGACTTGGATAGGTGCTGTCCGGTCAGATTCTGACTATGGGAATAATGGAATGGCGGTATTCTTGACCAGAGCACAAGAGGAAGGGATCTGTGTGGAATATTCTGAATCTGTTCTTCAGACCCACTCACGGAGCAAAATCAAAAGAGTAGCTGACATTATCCGCAGGTCCCTGCATTACTGACTAATTGCTTGTTTATTGTGTGACTGACTTTAAAGCTATATATGTTAACACGAAATAATATGGAAACTAAATTTGCTATCATAGGGAAAAACTGTAGAATTGTGTTCTATTGTATTTATTTTGTATTTTTATTTACAATTCTCTTTATTCTATCATTTTAAAATAGGTTTGATGAGACCAAAATGACACATGAAAATGTAAAATAGGCATATATCTAATTTATTTTAAGATATTCTTTTGTTAAATACTATGCATTGTGATGTGTCCTACAGGTCTACAGCAAGGGTTGTTGTGGTGTTTGCACCCTCTGGAGATGTGAGGGTCCTGTTTGAGGAGCTAATCCTTGAGCCTTTCCCACCTCGCCAGTGGATAGGAACTGAGGCCTGGTTACCCATGGTAGATTTGCTGAGGTTCAATTTCGGTGTTGGAGCCCTAGGATTTGTCATTGAGCATAGTGACTCTCCTGGACTAAAAGAATTCTTGATGGATCTGTCACCATCGACTGTCGCTTTGTCTCCAACACTTACAGAGTTCTGGGAGGATTCATTCAACTGCAGGCTGGGAAAAAGTGAGTTAGTTAAGGTTTGAGTTTGAGTTTGAGTTTATTTAAACAGGGACAATACATATTGATGAACGTTTACACGTAAATATGTCAGATTATAGCCAATGGCTAATTTCCATCTTTAGTCCCTTTTACATCAACAACATAAAACAACAGTCATAACAAATACAACAGTTCTACTAAATAGTACAAATTAATATTGAGGAAGATGACAATTTCTGATAAACCTAAAGTTAGACAAGTTAAACTTAATTCTATTCACTGTGTTTTGTATTTGTCGTTTAAAATGAAGTTGTGAGTAAAGAGTGATTCCTAAGTATTTAAATTCCTGTACCACCTCAATGTTTTTACCTTGCACAAAAACGTTGGGATCACTGTTAGTATTTGCTCTTTTTGAAAAGTACATACACACAGTCTTGGATATGTTCAAGTAAAGTTGGGATTTCGCAAGCCAGTTATACACATTTGTCATAGCATCTGTCAGTTCTTGTGCCGCATGTTTTTTTTATCCTTTACATGGGTATATAGAACAGCATCATCGGCATATATTTTGCAGGTGACATTCGAAGAACAACCACTTGGCAGGTCATTTATAAACAAACTGAAAAACAGTGGACCGAGCACTGACCCCTGCGGTACCCCGAGATTGTTGTTACGTGATGTAGACTTTGTGTTCTGTATCCTAACACACTGTAATCTTGCAGATATGTATGATTCAATCCAACTCAGAGTACTTATGGAGAAATTAAAACTAGACAATTTGGTCAACAGTATCTGGTGATTTATGGCATCAAAAGCTTTTTTGAGATCAATGAACACAGCACCAATGATCCCGCCTGTATCCAGCTTTGATTTTAGATTTTCCAGAAAGAAGCAAACCGCCGTCTCAGTAGAATGATGTTTTCTAAAGCCAAATTGCATCCTGTTCAAGGTATATGGACTGTTGTTGAGATGATTTACAATTTGCTCCGCTACTATTTTTTCCATGACTTTGGAGACAGCAGGCAGTATGCTTATCGGTCTGTAGTTGCTGGTTATTGGAGGATTACCTGACTTAAAAACTGGTGTAATGACAGAGCACTTCCAGGGTTCGGAGATTCCTTGTGATATTTCAGAAATGTTACATCCATACAAAATGAATCTTTGGCTTTAGAACTTTTGAGGCAACACACAGCTCTATCAATTTGTGACTTTGACACTACGCATAAATTAAGTGAGGGGTTGGCGACATTCAGTGGCATTGGTGGTTGGTATTCTATCTGGGGGCAGTTGCTTCGAGTTAGTTTATTGACCCGAGTCTATGAAGTAATTGTTCAAAGTTGTTGCAATGTCCATTGATTATATCTTTTTAAACAGAAGATGGTTCAGTATTAATTAAATATTAATATATATATATATTAGTGTATAATGCAAGGGTTCTATCTTTCTGACTGTTATATTATGATTAATCTGATCTGCTGGAGCCCCAGTGATTTGGTTTTTTTTCGTAATTGGTGTAGGTTGGTAAGGTGACTCGCTCATTATTAATACATAGAATACACATACTAATATTCACAATTTAAACAAGACATGACAGACACATGGTGATACTTGGTATGCATTAATGCATTTCGTTATACAATACAAACAAATGTGAATATTATCTGACAAATAATAAACCTACAACTATTCAGCTTAAAAATGTTGTGTTGTCTTCTGATTTTAGGTGCAGCCCCAGGTGAGATAATGTGTGATGGAACTCAGGACATGCAGAAGCTAAAGGATAAATACACTGACATGTCCAATCTTCGAATCACTCACATGGTGTATAAGGCGGTTTATGCCATAGCACATGCCCTTCATAATACATTGTGCCTGGACACAAATTCTACAACTCATTGTGACAAATACAACAAGATAGAGACCAAACAAGTCAGTGTAAATGACTGACAAGACTCAGATGTCTTTTTTAAATATAATGTCATTTTAATTGTATTAAAAAAAATCAATATTAATTTAATGTTTTCCCTTCTTTCCCTCATTGTTTTAATTTATTTTTTATCATGCCAGATTATAACAGAACTGAAAAAAGTAAACTTTACACAAGCTGGTTATGATGTGTCATTTGATGAGAACGGGGATCCTGTGCCGAGGTATGAGCTGATGAACTGGCAAATAAGTGACAGCGGCGGCCTTGAGATGGTGATAGTGGGTCTCTATGATGGGGCATTGCCAGTGGGCCAGGAGTTTCACCTTAAGAAAAACATCACATTCATGGATGGTCTGAAAAAAGTAAGCCGACCAAAGCAAATTATTATATTTTCAAATGTTGTGCTTTTATAAGGTATAACAGGTATATACTATGTTTCCTACGGTCCTGTCCTTTTCTCTTCATACTACGCTTGACACCATGCCTCCACATATTATTACCATTTCTTTCAGCAAAGAGATTGCTGAAATGTGCTCCAATTACGCATATCTCTTCTTTGGGAACAAGTTGCACCACTTCATCAGTCATACTGAAGATCTCTCCTTTCTCAACCATCTCACGCAACCTGCGATGCATGCACTGACCATATTCACCACAACACCATCTACTTCCGACTTCATGCTGATCAGTGTATTTGAAACTCTCTTCACCTCTGAAACACTCCCGACAAATTATTTCTTCAGCACGATCAATCCCATTTATCTTGTTGTCTGTTCCATTGTAGAACAGATTGTAACCTGATCCAATGCTCCTTGCCTTTCTTCCCATCACCTGATCTCTTGTACACACAGTACATTTATTTCTCTCTTTCTCTCCATTATGTTGGCCAGCTATATCTCTCTTTACCATTCATGGTGCCAAAGTCATCTTAACGGTCCTTTTCTTCATCATCTCCTGCTGTCTCCTGACTCACCTCCCTCCCTTTCCTGCTGAGACCTCACTATATTGATATCACTATATGTTAGCATGAAATCCATGTCAGCTTTAGTTGTTATTTTATCAACCTGTCACAGAGGGATTGTAAAATAAAGGATGAATTTATACTTAAAACATAATTTTACACAACCATCTATTGTTTCTAACTCTAACTGCTGCAGTAAGTACGCAGGAGTAAATAAGTCAGAAGTACTTTGTACTTTGGTGGGATGGATGGATGTGAACATCTGTGAAATGCACCTGAATATGCTCAGGTTTATTTGTTTTTTTGTGCCAGTTGCCTAAGTCAGTGTGCAGTGAAAACTGCCCTCCAGGAACCCGTAAGGTGTTACAGAAAGGAAAGCCAATCTGCTGTTATGATTGTGTACCATGTGCAGAAGGAGAGATCAGTAATACTACAGGTAATTAATTTTCTACCAAATATCTACAACATTAGAAACAGTGCATGGCCATATAAAAACCTTTTGTAATTTTCCTTTTTCAGATTCTCCTGATTGCCTTCCTTGCCTCAAGGACTTCTGGCCTAATGCAGAGAAAGACACTTGTTTCCCCAAGCCTGTAGAGTTTCTTTCATATGATGAAGTCCTAGGAATCATCTTGGCAGCATTCTCAGTTGGCGGTGCCTGTCTCACCATCATGACTGCAGTTGTGTTCTTTCGTCATAGAACATCCCCCATTGTCAGGGCCAACAACTCTAAGCTCAGCTTCCTGCTGCTTTTCTCCCTGATGCTGTGTTTCCTGAGTTCATTAACTTTCATTGGAGCACCCTCTGACTGGTCCTGCATGCTGCGCCACACAGCTTTTGGAATAACCTTTGTCATCTGCATGTCTTGTGTTTTAGGAAAAACAATTGTAGTGTTAATGGCCTTCAAGGCCACCCTCCCAGGTAGCAATGTCATGAAATGGTTTGGTGCTCCACAGCAAAGAATGACTGTAGTGTCTTTTACATTTATTCAGGTGCTAATATGTACTATTTGGTTGGTTGTTAGTCCCCCATTTCCAGCAAAAAACTTAAACGTGTATGAAACGAAAATCATCCTGGAGTGTGCTTTAGGTTCAGCCATTGGGTTCTGGGCTGTCCTTGGGTACATTGGCCTACTTGCTGTCTCTTGTTTAGTGTTTGCTGTCCTAGCTCGGAATCTACCTGACAGTTTTAATGAAGCCAAACTCATTACATTTAGCATGTTGATATTCTGTGCAGTCTGGATCACCTTTATCCCAGCATATGTCAGCTCTCCTGGGAAATTTACTGTGGCTGTAGAGATATTTGCTATTCTGGCTTCAAGTTTTGGACTCATGTTCTGCATATTTGTGCCAAAGATTTTCATCATATTGTTTAAGCCAGAGAAAAACACAAAGAAACATTTAATGAACAAAAGTTAATCCAAAGACATCTGAGTTCTGTTAGCAATTATATATGCTAAATAGTCCTAAAATTTGATGGAATGGAGTTTATACAATGACATGAACCATCAATGTATTCTAATTGAGTGTTTACATGAATCACCTTTTGATTTGACACATTGTGTATATGCTTATGTAAACAGCATTTAAAAAAAATACTCTCTCTCTTTATTCTCCAGGTTAACATTATTCAAATGTCCAGTAAAATACATACAGACAAATAGGTGTGTTTACAAATGTACCTATCATGATGTGTTTATGTGGATGATTGAAGTTGTACTGTATGTACAAGTCTCAAAATATATTTCCATGTGCTTAATAAAATCTAAACTCATTACAATAATAATTATTACTTGGGTGTTGTGCCAATCTTTTAGTGAAATGTTTTCAGACATACAGAATGTAAGAAATATACTTTTCTTTGGGACAAGATGCAAAGTCTAATATTTGCATTTGTTAGGTTCAATCACAACAAAGCTACACCTATCAAGATTCAAGATACTTTATTATCATTATGCGAACATAATAAAATCGTGTGAAGGCCCAGTGCTTAAGGCACTCATCAGAACATAACGAAAAAACAAAATATCTCTTTAAGAGATAACGAAAAACAAAATCTCTCTTAAAACAACAATATATATACACAGAGAGAATGAGAATCGGCAGGCAATAGTGCAAATCAGCAACAGCAGCACAGTAGGACAGGCACAGAGCGTCCCAGCTCACTGCAAGGGAACGACTGCTTTCACAGCTCTGGGGAAGAAGCTGTTTATGAGCCTTGCAGTGCTGCTTTAGTGTCCTGAACCGCTTCCCTGATGGGAGCGGTACAAACAGTTTGTGGCCCGGGTGGGTGGGGTCTGTGGTGATGCGTCTGGCTGTCCTTTGGACTCTGGAGGTGGAAACTGAGTCCAAGTCAGGCAGACGGTGACCCACAATCCCCTGAGCTGACCTCACCACCCGGGATAGGTCCTTCCTGTCCTGCGCCGTGCAGCTGCCGTACCACACGGTCGCACTGAGGCACAGGATGCTCTCTATCGTGGCTCGGTAAAAGTTTGCAAGCAGCACAGAGGAGAGTCCAGCCCGCTTCAGCTTCCTGAGGAAGAAGAGCCGTTGCTGGGCCTTCTTCACCAGGTGTCTGGTGTTGAGTGTCCAGGAGAGGTCAGAGGAGATGTGGATGCCCAGGAATTTAATTTTCTCTACACGCTCCACTGCTTCCCCTCGTATGCACAGAGGGGCGTGTTCAGTCTTCCTGGAACTCCTTGGTCTTGCTGGAATTCAGAACAAGGCTGATACTCGAGCACCACAGCATCAGGTTCTGGACCTCCTCTCTGTAGTGGGTCTCATTGTTGTTGGAGAGACCCACTACAGAGAGGAGGTCCAGAACCTGATGATAATGGTCGTTATTCACAGTTGCAACCATACAAGAGGTGACAGGGACATGTGATAAAAAATAACTGTACAATAAATTAACAATTGTTATGAAGTAGACAGAGAACCTTATGAGGCAGTTGCTGCATCAATGTTGTTTGAAAAGGTTGGTGAACAGTAATATCTAAGTCCGTGTGAAAGTAAAGAGACTCACCTTCTCTCAAAAATGAGTAATGGGCTTGACCTCCCTGTGACCCTGTGATGTAGACAGGTTCCATAACATGACATCACCCATTCTTGTCTCTGCCTCCTCCCCTACCCAACCACCGACCATCCACCGCCTCCTCCTCCTTCTATTCTAAATAAATTTGATAATTTAAATATAATAACTTTGCCACAATCCTACAAGCAATTCTTTCCCGCACTGTGGGGTCGTTCTTGAGGTGCTGTTGCGGCTTGGAGTGTTCTGGGGATGCTGTGCTGCCCTTAACGGGTCCGGGTGACAGCTCTCCCCTTCGGTGGATGTTTCATGTATGCCAGGTACACCACACCAGCACCTATCAAAACACAATATTTGAGTTAGCTCCTACCACCAGACTCTGAGTCATTCGAGGTTGCTGGGTTAGTGTCTGTGTGTATGCATGTATATGTATCTATTAGGGGTGCAACGATACACAAACATCACATTCGGTTCGGTATGTTTTGATAAAAAAAGAGACATTTCCATGCCTTTTTGTTACTTGTAGTTTATTGAAGTTGCCACCATTTGTTTCAACTCAAAAGTATAGTTTTTAAATTAAATGTAATAATTATTATGATAGTAATAAATAAATGTATCTGATGGAGAAATCACCCATCTTCTCTGGTGCATTCTTTGCAGCAGAGTAGAAATTACTGTTAACAAAATAAAAGCTATAATTGTCTGTGGCAGGAAAAAGATTGGGGACCACTGCCCTATAGCAACAAATGCTGTCTGCTGGCGTAACCGAGTATTGCATCTAACCTTAAAGGGGACATATTATGAAAAACTCACTTTTCCCATGTTTCTAAACTACTATTATGGTGATTTTGGGTCCTTATCAACCCCAATATAGCTAAATAAACCATCAAGTCAATCCTTCGTAGTTTGTGTAGGTCTCCAATACCTCCTGAAACACATCTGAAAGAAATTGCACTCCTTCTGACATCAGGAGGGGCAAATGTGCTCAAGATGTGTGTGCACACGCGTGCGTCCCTGCGGCCGCGCTCTCTTCACCGTCATGGTGATGAGGAAGCTGAGCCGAAAGGTAAAGCTCTCCATTGACCGGTCCATCTCCATTCCTATCCTCACCTGTGGTCACGAGCGTTGGATTGTGACCGAAAGAACAAGATTGCGTTTACAAGCGGCTGAAATGACCTTCCTCCGTAGGCTGGCTGGGCTCTCCCTTAGAGATCAGGTGAGATGCTCCGTCATCTGCGAGAAGCGCTGAGTCGAGCAGCTGCTTGCGGTGAGACCACGCATCAAATCCAGGTGACGTTGCTCCCCGTGTCTGCGCTCTGCCAGTCCACGCTCTACGGCATTTTCCCTGCATAATGTTTATTTTTGGTGCTAATGTTCCAGTGAAAATGTGTGTGGTAACATAGGCGTAGTTTGCAGAGGGGGCATTTCCCCCCCTAGCGTCTGACAAATGTCACTGCATTCAGTTTAAAATAGGCCCAATACAATATTTTTTTTTCCTACATATATATTCAGGAGCGGGGCTTGCAGACAGGCAAGCCAGGCAGTTGCTTGGTGCCCTCTAGGGCTGCCAAAATGTACTCCACAGCAATGACAGGAATGGGCAATTTGAAATGACATGACACCACAGTAGCAAACCCCCCTTTGGGGCTCCGCCCCATCTGCCTTCAGCAGCCTGCACCTGACGCTCTCATTGGAGCCTGAACCGTGCGAAAAGTGAAACTTAAGGTCAAGTCCAGCTGTCAGGTTTCAGTGGGACCGAGAGGGCCCTTCTCTGTCCCATTCCACCGCAAGCCGAAGGTGTAAATTTAGGTGTAGTGTGTGTGTGTGTGTGCTTGCTCTTTCTTACACAGGTTACGGCTCATGAGATTTTGAACCACTCATCTAAAACATTTTAACTCCCTCACAATCTTTGACAATTTATCCATTTTCAATTCCAAGCCAAAAGTACATTTTTGATTGGTTATTGATTTAATCATTTATTTTTAGACATTGCTGCATGCATCAAGTAGTTGTTTTTCACCGTTATCAATTTCACCAGATATGTGTGTGTGTTAATGTGGGGCTCGTAAACGGGCCAGCTAGCCCCTCTGGATCACCTTTTTTACTAGAGTAAATCTTTTAGCATCTTGTCATATTTTGCAAGTACACATATTATTTCTCCCCATGTAGCTGATGGAGAGTCGGCGGCCGCCATTCTATGAATTTCAAGCTTTTTAGATGCCATTTGGGTTATAACACTCACAAATTATTTCAATAACAGTATCAGGTTTTCTTATTTGGTCTGTTATTTATTTATCTATTTATGCAGTTACGATTATTTCTAATTTTATATTTTAACCGGTTGTTTGCCCTGTCTACACTAGTTTTATAGACATCTTTCCTTTCGGACCCCACTTTTTCCTTTATCTGTGCTCACTCTCCTTTTGGTCCCGGGACTCAAAACCCCTAGTGATGCTTTCAGACCAAAGGTGGCCAAAATCACCCCAGAGCCAGGGTCTGGAAGGCGTTCTGCCGTGCGCTGGGTGCTGCGGTCAGCCTGACGTCGGGGTACCATCCCCAATCCAAAGGCCAGAGGGAGCGGGCACACCAGGACCTTGAGGCGGCCCTCCGCTGCATCTGTTATCGACGGCCTTCGTCCTGGGCCGCCCAACTGCCCTGGGTGGAGTATGCTCACAATTCCCTGATGAGCTCTGCTCCGGGGGTGTCGCAATTCGAGGCCTCGTTGGGTATCCAACCGCCCCTGTTTCCGGCCCAGGAGGGTGAGGGTGGCAGTTCCTTCTATCCAGGACCACTTACTGCGAGCAAGCCAGGTCTGGCGGGACACCAGACAGGCCCTGGCTCGCACCGCGGCACGGAATCAGTGCTTGGCGGATCGTCGACGCACTCCTGCTCCCCAGTGTCAACCGGGCCAGAAGATCTGGCTCTCCTCCCAGGACCTCCCGCTGCAGGTGGTCAGCAGGAAACTAGATCCTCGCTACATTGGCCCTTATGAGGTGTAGCGTGTTATTAACCCCAGCGCCATCCGCCTCAGGCTGCCGCCCGTGCTGAATGTGCATCCTGTCTTTCACGTCTCCTTGCTGAAGCCGATTGCCTCCAGCGATTTGTGCCCTCTAGCCGACCCCTCTCTGCCGCCCCGTCTCGTCGATGGACATCCGGCTTATACCGTCCGAAGAAACGAAACCCAAAAGGGACGTGACGTTTAAGAAAATGCTCACAAGAGGAGGATAAAACAAAATTAAAATATATATTTAAATAAAACTTGCATTAAAGTCCTTAGCCACTGAGCATTCTCTCTCTGATGTAAACATGGGTTATGTCATATAGTAGGTGGGAAGCAGCCATCTAAAAGGTTATAAAACCAGTGGAAACACAAGTGAAGTGTAGTCAGATGTACTGATGAGAGAAGAAAATGTCACTTCTCATCATTGGACTGCTCATGTGTCTAAGTTTGTGTGAGCTGAACTCAGCTCTTCCGAAGCAAAGGGCTAGGCTTGCACAGGACAGAACTGTCAATACGGTCAGCAGTGAGACCTCATCTGTGAAATGTAAGCTCCGGGCTAACCCTCGTCAACCTGCATTCTCTACGGATGGAGACTACATCATTGGAGGTGTTTTCTCCTTACACTATCACATGAACATAGTGAATCAGCATGACTACACCAGCATGCCCGATCCTCTAACCTGCACTGGAAGGTTAGTAGGAGGGATAATAGAACTGTGTTGATGATGTCACTTTAATTGTGCTGAAAATGTTTGGTGTAGAATTGAAAACTGTTTATTTTATTGGATGTTAAACATAATTAGAACATTTTATTTGCTTTATGTTTTATCTATGAATCAAAATTACTGGACTTATTTCTAAAACTGGATTTAAAATTTTGTAATGACATTTTGAGATATATATATTGAGATGAAACTCAGGTCAGCCGTTAATTATTGTTGATAAGTTAGAATAGCATTTATCTGGTTTCTTGCTTAATTTGCTTCTGTTAAAATTGTCATTATATGATATAGGATACGTTAAATTCAAAGCTGCTTGTCTGTGTGCAGACTTGAATCGATGGAACTGCGGCTAGTAAGAGCAATGATCTTTGCCATCAAGCAAATTAACAACAGTACAAAACTGCTGCCAGGTATTAAACTCGGTTATGAGATCCATGATTCTTGCACCGCAGCCCCTGTGGCAGTTCATGTGGCATTCCAGCTTTCAAACGGCCTGGATCCAGAGTTTAACACTGGTGACAACTGCACCCAGTCAGGTATGGTGATGGGCATTGTTGGTGAGTCTGGGTCTTCTCCATCCATCAGCATGTCAAGAGTCATCGGGCCCTTTAACATTCCTCAAGTAAACATTCAGAGTTTTTGGCAAACTAACCTAACCTTAGGTTAGGGATGATATTCCATGTCTGTCTTGTCAAAAAGTCACATTTATGTTTTCATTTAGGTGAGCCATTTTGCCACTTGTGCATGTCTGTCTGATAAGGAGCAGTACCCAAATTTCTTCAGAACAATACCAAGTGACAATTTCCAGGCTGATGCCATGGTCAAGCTTGTGAAAGCTTTTGGCTGGACTTGGATAGGTGCTGTCCGGTCAGATTCTGACTATGGGAATAATGGAATGGCGGTATTCTTAACCAG
Organism: Brachionichthys hirsutus; assembly: GCF_040956055.1. NCBI lineage: Eukaryota > Metazoa > Chordata > Actinopteri > Lophiiformes > Brachionichthyidae > Brachionichthys > Brachionichthys hirsutus. Next base: position 80,450 of record NW_027180373.1, on the reverse strand, counting down.
AGCAAAAAAGGAAGGGATCTGTGTGGAATATTCTGAATCTGTTCTTCAGACCCACTCACGGAGCAAAATCAAAAGAGTAGCTGACATTATCCGCAGGTCCCTGCATTACTGACTAATTGCTTGTTTATTGTGTGACTGACTTTAAAGCTATATATGTTAACACAAAATAATGTGGAAACTGAATTTGTTATCATAGTGAAAAACTGTAAAATTGTGTTCTATTTGTATTTTTATTTTTTTTTTTATTTTTTACATTTCTCTTTATTCTATCATTTTAAAATAGGTTTGATGAGACCAAAATGACACATGAAAATGTAAAATATGCCTATGTCTAATTTATTTTTATATATTTTTATGGTTAAATACTATGCATTGTGATGTGTCCTACAGGTCGACAGCTAGGGTTGTTGTGGTGTTTGCAGCCTCTGGAGATGTGAGGGTCCTGTTTGAGGAACTAATCCTTGAGCCTTTCCCACCTCGCCAGTGGATAGGAACTGAGGCCTGGTTAACCATGACAGACTTAATGAGGTTCAATTTCTGTGTTGGAGCCCTAGGATTTGTCATTGAGCGAGCTGACTCACCTGGACTAAAAGAATTCTTGCTGGATATGTCGCCATCGACTGTTGCTTTGTCTCCAATACTTACAGAGTTCTGGGAGGATTCATTCAACTGCATGCTGGGAAAAAGTGAGTTAGTTAGGGTGTTTTTTTTTTTTTAAACAGATGTTGATTTCAAGGATGGTTCAGCATTAATTAAATATGAATATAAATATATATTATGTATAATACAAGGATTCTATCTTTCTGACTGTTATATGTCTATTATGAAAAATATTAATCTGATCTGCTTCAGATCTGCTGGAGCCCCAGTGATTTGTTTTTTTTCGTAATTGGTGTAATTTGGTAAGGTGACTCGCTCATTATTAATACATAGAATACACATAATAATAAACACAATTTAAACAAGACAGAACAGACACATGGTGATACTTGGTATGCATTAATGCAATTTGTTATACAATACAAACAAATGTGAATATTATCTGACCAAACCTACAACTATTCAGCTTAAAAATGTTCTGTTGTCTTCTGATTTTAGGTCCAGCCCCAGGTGAGATAACGTGTGATGGAACTCAGGACATGCAGAAGCTACAGGATAAATACACTGACTTTTCCAATTTTCGAATCACTAACATGGTGTATAAGGCGGTTTATGCCATAGCACACGCCCTTCATAATACATTGTGCCTGGACACAAATTCTACAACTCATTGTGACAAATACAACAAGATAGAGACCAAACAAGTCAGTGTAAATGACTGACAAGACTCAGATGTCTTTTTTAAATATAATGTCATTTTAATTGCATTAAAAAAAAAATCGATATTAATTTAATGTTTTCCCTTCTTTCCCTCATTATTTTAATTTATTTTTTATCATGCCAGGTTCTAACAGAACTGAAGAAAGTAAACTTTACACAAGCTGGTTATGATGTGTCATTTGATGAGAACGGGGATCCTGTGCCGAGGTATGAGCTGATGAACTGGCAAAGAAGTGACAGCGGCGGCCTTGAGATGGTGATAGTGGGTCACTACGATGGGGCATTGCCAGTGGGCCAGGAGTTTCACCTTAAGAAAAACATCACATTCATGGATGGCCTGAAAAAAGTAAGCCGACCAAAGCAAATTATTATATTTTCAAATGTTGTGCTTTTCAAAGGTATAACAGGTATATACTATGTTTCCTACTGTCCTGTCCTTTTGTCTTTATACTTTGCTTGACACCATGCATCCACATATTTATTACCATTTCTTTCAGCAAAAACATGGCTGACATCTGCTCCAATTACAGCTCTCTCTTATTTGGGAACACTCTGCACCACTGTTAGGATCTCTCCTTTCTCGACCATCTCACACCTAACCTGTGACGCATATGCACTGACCATATTCACCACAACACCATCTACCTCTGTCTTCCTGCTGATCAGTGTATTTGCAACTTCACCTCTGAAACACTCCCGACATATGATTTCTTCAGCACAATCAATCCCATTTATCTTGTTGTCTGTTCCATTGTAGGACAGATTGTAACCTGTTCCAATGCTCCTAGCCTTTCTTCCTATCACCTGATCTTTTGTACACATAGTACATTTCTTTCTCTCCGTCATGTTGGCCAGTGTCATCTCGTCATCTTAACATTCCTTTTCTTCATCATCTCCTGCTGTCTCCTGACTCACCTCCCTCCCTTTCCTGCTGAGACCTCACTATATTGATATCACTATATGTTAGCATGAAATCCATGTCAGCTTTAGTTGTTATTTTATCAACCTGTCACAGAGGGATTGTAAAATAAAGGGTGAATTTATACTTAAAACATAATTTTACACAACCATCTATTGTTTCTAACTCTAACTGCTGCAGTAAGTACGCAGGAGTAAATAAGTCAGAAGTACTTTGTACTTTGGTGGGATGGATGGATGTGAACATCTGTGAAATACACCTGAATATGCTCAGGTTTATTTGTTTATTTGTGCTAGTTGCCTAAGTCAGTGTGCAGTGAAAACTGCCCTCCAGGAACCCGTAAGGTGTTACAGAAAGGAAAGCCAATCTGCTGTTATGATTGTGTACCATGTGCAGAAGGAGAGATCAGTAATACTACAGGTAATTCATTTTCTACCGAATATCTACAACATTAGAAACAGTGCATGGCCATATAAAAACCTTTTGTAATTTTCCTTTTTCAGATTCTCCTGATTGCCTTCCTTGCCTCAAGGACTTCTGGCCTAATGCAGAGAAAGACACTTGTTTCCCCAAGCCTGTAGAGTTTCTTTCATATGATGAAGTCCTAGGAATCATCCTGGCAGCATTCTCAGTTGGCGGTGCCTGTCTCACCATCATGACTGCAGTTGTGTTCTTTCGTCATAGAGCATCACCCATTGTCAGGGCCAACAACTCTGAGCTCAGCTTCCTGCTGCTTCTCTCCCTGACGCTGTGTTTCCTGAGTTCCTTAACTTTTATTGGAGCACCCTCTGACTGGTCCTGCATGCTGCGCCACACAGCTTTTGCAATAACCTTTGTCCTCTGCATCTCTTGTGTTTTAGGAAAAACAATTGTAGTGTTAATGGCCTTCAAGGCCACCCTCCCAGGTAGTAATGTCATGAAATGGTTTGGTGCTCCACAGCAAAGAATGACTGTAGTGTCTTTTACATCTATTCAGGTGCTAATATGTACTATTTGGTTGGTTGTTAGTCCCCCATTTCCAGCAAAAAACCTAATCGTGTATGAAAAGAAAATCATCCTGGAGTGTGCTTTAGGTTCAGCCATTGGGTTCTGGGCTGTCCTTGGGTACATTGGCCTACTTGCTGTCTCTTGTTTAGTGTTTGCTGTCCTAGCTCGGAATCTACCTGACAGTTTTAATGAAGCCAAACTCATTACATTTAGCATGTTGATATTCTGTGCAGTCTGGATCACCTTTATCCCAGCATATGTCAGCTCTCCTGGGAAATTTACTGTGGCTGTAGAGATATTTGCTATTTTGGCTTCAAGTTTTGGACTCATGTTCTGCATATTTGCGCCAAAGATTTTCATTATATTGTTTAAGCCAGAGAAAAACACAAAGAAACATTTAATGAACAAAAGTTAATCCAAAGACATCTGAGTTCTGTAAGCAATGATATATATATGCTAAACAGTCCTAAAATATGATGGAATGGAGTTTATACAATGACATGAACCATCAATGTATTCTAGTTGAGTATTTACATGAATCACCTTTTGATTTGACACATTGTGTATATGCTTATGTAAACAGAAATTTAAAAAAATACTCTCTCTCTTTATTCTCCAGGTTAACATTATTCAAATGTCCAGTAAAATACATACAGACAAATAGGTGTGTTTACAAATGTACCTATCATGATGTGTTTATGTGGATGATTGAAGTTGTACTGTATGTACAAGTCTCAAAATATATTTCCATGTGCTTAATAAAATCTAAACTCATGACAATAATAATTATTACTTGGGTGTTGTGCCAAACTTTTAATGAAATATTTTCAGACATACAGAATGTAAGAAAAATACTTTTCTTTTGGACAAGATGCAAAGTCTAATATTTGCATTTGTTAGGATCAATCACAACAAAGCTACACCTATCAAATTATAATGGTATTTTATAATCCAATGTTCACAGTTGCAACCATACAAGAGGTGACAGGAACATGTGATAAAAAAAGAACTGTAAAATAAATTAACAATTGTTATGCAGGCCTGCTGGTTCCACAACGCGACGCGATACGACTCTCTCTTCTTTGGGAACACTCTGCACCACTTCATCAGTCATACTGAAGATCTCTCCTTTCTCTACCATCTCACATCTAACCTGCGATGCATGCACTGACCATATTCACCACAACACCATCTACCTACGGCTTCATGCTGATCAGTGTATTTGAAACTTTCTTCACCTCTGAAACACTCCCGACAAATTATTTCTTCAGCACGATCGATCCCATTTATCTTGTTGTCTGTTCCATTGTAGAACAGATTGTAACCTGTTCCAATGCCCCTAGTCTTTCTTCCTATCACCTGATTTCTTGTACACACAATACAGTTATTTTTCTCGTTCAATCCATTATTTGGCAAGCTATCTCTCCCTTTACGATTAATGGTGCCAAGTTCATCGTCATCCTAACGTTCCTTTCCTTCATCATCTCCTGTTGTCTCCTGACTCACCTTTTCCTGCTGAGACTGCATTATATTCAGATATGTATTAATCTTGTGAGCATTTCAAAAACATGACTCCATGTTAGCATGGAATCCATATCAGCTTTAGCTGCTATTTTATCAACCTGTCACCGAAGGTTTGCAAAATAAAAAGGGAATTTGTACTTCTTTACACGAATACAAATTTACAGGGATCAGTACTTTCGTGGGATAGATGGATGTGAACATCTGTGAAATACACCTGAATATGCTCAGGTTTATTTGTTTCTATGTGCCAGTTTCCCAAGTCAGTGTGCAGTGAAAACTGCCCTCCAGGAACCCGTAAGTTGTTACAGAAAGGAAAGCCCATCTGCTGTTATGATTGTGTACCATGTGCAGAAGGAGAGATCAGTAATACTACAGGTAATTCATTTTCTACCGAATATCTACAACATTAGAATCTGATTCTCCTGATTTCCTACTTTGCCTCAAGGAGTTCTGGCCTAATGCAGAGAAAGATACGTGTTTCCCCAAGCTTGTAGAGTTTCTTTCATATGATGAAGTCCTAGGAATCATCCTGGAGTGTGCTTTAGGTTCAGCCATTGGGTTCTGGGCTGTCCTTGGGTACATTGGCCCACTTGCTGTCTCTTGTGCTGTCTCTAGTGTTTGCTGTCCGAGCTCGGAAACTGCCTGACGGTTTTAATGAAGCCAAACTCATCACCTTCAGCATGTTGATATTCTGTGCAGTCGGGATCACCTTCAAAACCTTCAAAAGAAAAATCATCAAAAGAAAAATAAAGTTGTCACAATCTATTTAAAACAATTAAATAATGTAAATAAATAACGTCAAACAAAATATTGTAAAAAAATCGGCTTTGCTAGTACAAAATTCACAGTGGAATGGCAGTTTTTAATATGTTAGTAATGATAGTCAGGAAAGATAAGAAATGTTCAAAATGATTTCACATCGTAATTCAACATGCTCTAAATTTAAATATTCTCCACAGAGTACACACATCACGTATCCATCATTACGCAAAGCTTTTTCATAAATGGTGCCATTTATTTTTATTATTCAGCTATTATTATTATCATTAGTATTTGACTGTCTGTCTATCCAGACACTCAACAGAAGTTTGGTTGTTTTGCTGGTGGATAGTGAAACAAATCTGCCGGGACTCCCCCCCCATCCACCCTGGACAGGACGAAGTGAAGCAGCGGCTCCATTACGTCCTGCTTGTGGACTGTCATGGCGCATGGAACATGGTGCAGCTGAACTTTCCGTCTCACTGGACGACTGAACATATTCATCAGAGGGTGAATATTCCTCGTCAGAGTCTGAGTCGGCCATTAGGTGTTCCGACATTGTTCGTTTTCTCTCGCTTGCTGACATACTCCAAGCACTACTTTCTCGTCTTCTCTCCTCGACCGGACGGCGGCCCTTCCAACTCTATAACCCAGTAATGACATAACTTTCGATGGAAACACAACCACATAGTTTACTCAGGTTGAAGTGCCAGATGTCTGCCATCTGCTGGTGTGAAGTGGTAACTACATGAGGTCCCATATTTTGTGACTTTGGTGCTAAAGGCATTAAATGCACCTCCCACTCCAGTCAATCAGCAGGCAATGATTCACATTAAAGACGGAGTGCTGGAATCGCATGAAGACTTGTCACGCCTTGATGCGGGGCGGGGTCATTCCCCCACTGTCTCTCCCTGTCTTAACCTCACAGTCCTCCTGCCAATCAGTTCATTCCCAGCACCTGCAACCCATTTCCAATCAGCCAGGGCCCTATTCATTAGACCCTGTTCATGCCACACCTCACTGCCAGATTGTCAGTAATGTTACCTGCTCTCCAGCACTTCAACCCGACCTCCCGTGCACCGACCCTGCCTGCTTCCCGGACCCTGCCTCTTCGCCTGCCCCTTGTGTTCCGTCTGCCTGCCCGCCTGGACTCCCCGGTTTGTGACTTCTGCCTGTCTCTTGGACCTTCCTTGTGCCTGCCCCCTCGGACCTGTCTGCCTGACCTTCCTGACCACCCGGTGTACCGACCCTCGCCTGTCTCTTGGACCTTCCTTGTGCCTGCTCCCCCCCAGATCTGTTTGCCTGCCTGTCCTTCCCGCCAATAAAAGCTGTGTTTGCATTTCCGCTCGTCTGCCTCGCATTTGGGTCCTACCCTGCCCTAGGCCGTGATAAGACTGATCAGGAAGAAGAAACTGTAATGGATTTCTAAACCCCTCTTCCGGTTCCATCGTGGGTGCGTAGTCAATGAGGAGAACTAACTGTAACTGATTTGTTAATTATATAAATGTCTTAATCTTAACCTACGGTTAGTTCAGATATCAGCTGAGATTCTAGCATGGTTCTTGTGCCCGGTCCATGCTGGAATGAATATGCTTCCTGCTTCGTCCTCACGTCAGTCCATCCCCTGAAGGTGGGGTTTCGCCCCGACCAATCTTAAGCCCCTGTTTACCTGTGTTGTGTGACGTCACTAATGAGACGTTCAAAGGAAATCAGTCATAGCAATACCAAACTAAATGTTGTGCGTTCCTAGTGGTGTCGGCATGTAATTACGTTGTGGAATCCCATCTAATACGGAAATTCCCTACAAAACCCAAATTTTATTAGATTTAAAAGAATTAATTGAGAACAAGATGAGAGGAGAGAAGGAAACGGTAGAGAGAGAGAACCACAGACTCAGACGGGAGTTAGAAATCATGAAAACAGAAAGTGAAGATTATATGGAGGTGGCCACAGCCTCCCCAAAATGGGAAGTCAGAAAGGAAAGGCTCTACTTTTGGCTTGTCCCGTGGGGTCGCCAGAACAATTCAATGTACTCCACTTCACCCTGTCCTTTGCATCGTCCTCCCCAACACCAGCCACTCTCATGTCCTCCCTCACTACGTCCATGCATCTTCTCCTGGGTCGTCCTCTAGCCCTGTTCCCTGGCAGTTCTATCATCAGCATCCTTCTTCCGATATAGGCCCCGTCTCTCCTCTGGACATGTCCAAACCATCGAAGTGTGGCTTCTCTGACCTTGTCTCCAAAACGTCTAACCTTCGCTGTCCCTCTTAATGTCTAACTTCTAATCCTATCCAACCAGGTCACTCTGAAGGATATATCAATACCATATCTGAGAACCAGATCAAAGGTGTGATTAAAGCTATGGGTGGGTTCTTTTACTTTCATGGAGAAGCAAATTGAGTCTAATAATGAGATGAATTCAGTAGCAAGACAGTCATCACTGACGTCTACATGAATTTTAAAAGGTCCCACAACAATGATCTGTTCTGTTTTCAGAACTAAGCTTGTTAAAAATTCAGATATAAAATCAGAGTATGGGCATGGAGGATGGTAAACTATAACAATCTGGACTGGCTGGATTGATTTTCATGTTGGGAGTGACAGACTAAAAATATGACTTTCAGATGAGGTGTAGTTTACTTTAGGTTTAGGGTTAATTTGGATTTCCAGTTATAGATTGCTCCAACTCCACGTTCTCGGCCGGTGTCTTAAAAAATGTGAGTTAACAACTGGGAGGAGTGGCTTCATTTAAACTGCAGTAATCTTTAGTATCGAGAAAAAAAGATCTACATGGTGATCTGATAAGATCGCTTTATTAAAAATGTCTTTGATGCCAGAGAGCTTATATTTAATAGTCCACACTTAATGGTTCTATTAAAATGAATTTACTTGGAGGTGGTATTTATTTTTAAGAGGTTTTTGTGAGTAACACCTCTTCAGTATAATTTAACATTCTTAGATGTTCGGGGAACAGACACCATCTCTAGGGGTTTTTGGGTGGGTGACTGATCTATAGGATGCTCAGAGATGTGTTTAGAACTACATCTCTGTCTCCTGACTCTGGACTTCTGAACAGATTTTGACCAATGGGTATTCCTTCTCTAATGTACAGGAAGATGAAATCCAATATCTTGCAGTTGTCTTAAAATCTATATAAGTCATGAAACACATGAGGTATATTCAAATGTAGACAATTGAGAGATGGAGATCTCAGTTCTAATTATTGGTCTGATCATGTCTCATTATTATGGGGATGGACTGAAACAGAAGGCTGGATTTACTGGAGGTATTGGTAATGTAATCAACACTCAGGCTTCAACTGTAAAATGTAAACCCCATGGTACTGCTCGCCTGCCTGCGTTCTTTATGGATGGAGACTTTGTTATCGGGGGTGTTTTCCCCTTGCACCACTATAAACACTCCTTGAAATCTAACTACACCATGCTACCTGAACCATTAAGGTGCACGGGAAGGTAAGAAGACGTGATGGTTGAGAAAATACTCGAATGTGTTAATGAAATGCTTTGAGTTGTATGAAATTTGTTTTTCAATTAACTCTCTGATCTATGTGTGCAGCTACAATACAGATGCAAGCGACTGTAAATTTGATTAAATTGCAGGTGTAATTTATTGTTTGATCTGCTTAACTGCATTATGTAGTGCAAGTTTGACAGTTGAGTGTCTGTCTGCAGCATTGACTCGCGTCATCTGCGTTTCTCACGTGCCATGATCTTTGCCATCGAGGAGATTAACAACAGCACAGAGCTTCTGCCGGGTATCAAACTCGGTTATCAGATCCATGACTCCTGCAAGTCTATGCCAGGAACAATGCATGCGGCGTTCCAGCTTTCAAATGACTTGGATCGAGTGTTTTATACTGGCAACAACTGCTCTCAGTCTGGTGTAGTAGTGGGTGTTGTGGGTGAGTCTGGATCTGCACGATCCATGAGCATGTCACGTATCATCGGACCCTTTAACATTCCTCAAGTAAGTTTTAGAATTTCTGACAAACTGTCTAAAACACAAATGGATACTGTCAGGTTAATGGGATCATATTGATGTTTCCATTTAGGTGAGTCATTTTGCTACTTGTGCATGTCTGTCTGATAAGACGCAGTATCCAAATTTCTTCAGAACGGTACCAAGTGACCAGTTCCAGGCTGATGCACTGGCCAAGCTTGTGAAACATTTTGGTTGGACTTGGATAGGTGCTGTCCGATCAGATTCTGACTATGGCAACAATGGCATGGCATCTTTCCTGCTTACAGCACAGAGGGAGGGAATATGTGTGGAATACTCTGAGTCTTTCCATCGGACCAACCCACACAGCAAGATCCAGAGAGTAGCTGATGTTATCCGCAGGTGTCCAGATCACATTGTGTCATACTGAAATTGTCACACTTATTCTTTGCATAAACAAATGTCTTGTTTCCAAATTGTCAAATCAGCATGTTTTATGCTTGTTCATGCATTGCCTTTTTATTTATATATACAAATCAATTGAGAACAAATTATGTAAGTGCTATGAATTAAAGAATTGAGAATAATAGAACATGATGTGATACTTTATATTAACTCTTCAATTTCTCAAAAATGTAACACCTGAAAAACACTTCTATAATGGACTTTACTGTTTCCCACAGATCCACAGCTCCTGTTGTTGTGGCATTTATTTCCTCTACGGAAATGAGACTCCTTCTGGAGGAGTTGTCACTTGAGGCCTCACCACCTCGCCAGTGGATTGGCAGTGAGGCCTGGGTACCCAACCAAGACATGCTAAGGTTCAGATTCTGTGCTGGAGCCATTGGATATGGCATCGAGCAGTCAGTCATCCCTGGATTCAGAGAATTCTTGCTGGATCTCTCTCCCACGAAAGTGGCCTCTTCGCCACTGCTAACCGATTTCTGGGAGAATGCATTTAACTGCAGACTGGGAAAATGTGAGAGAGCTGTTGTTTTTGTAAAATATCCAGCATCAGTTTTGAAATGAAAGACCAGTTTTTCATTGAATAATTTGTGGATTTTGTTTGAAGTGAAGTTGTGTCTGGTAAAAAAAAAAAAATTCATCCATCTTTTTGTTTTGGTGCAGAACATTTTGTATGAGCTTAAACACATTTTATACAAAACTAATGAAGTGAGATTATGAGTTCCTGGATTTTCTTTTTCTGTGTATTAGAATTTATTGTTAATGATCTGTGATGGTGATATACAATAATAATAATTATTATTATTGATAATACACATTCTAAATCTTTGTTGGTTTTTAGCTGCCAGCACAGGTAAGAATATGTGTGATGGAACTGAAGACATACAGATGCTCAAGAACCCATACACGGACACATCACAACTCCGAATCACTAACATGGTATATAAGGCTGTTTATGCAATAGCACATGCCCTTCATAACACGTTGTGCCCAGACGCAAATTCCTCAACTCACTGCGACAAATACAACAAGATGGTATCCAAAGAGGTCTGTTAAAATTATGAAAATGATATATAATATACATAATACATAAGTTACCTTTCATTGAAATTGAGATACTCTACTTAACTTCTCCTCACAGGTCCTTACTCACTTGAAGAAAGTCAGGTTTAACCAAAATGGTTATGATGTGTCATTTGATGCCAATGGGAATTCTGTTGCCAAGTATGCGCTGGTCAATTGGCAAAAAAATCATAATGGCAGCATTGAGATGGTGACAGTAGGATACTATGATGCGTCATTGCCGGCGGGGCATGAGTTACAAATTAACAGAAACCTCATGTTCATGGAGGGTATCACAGAAGTAAGGAGGCCCAAAGCAAATAAATATATTCAATTGCAAGATTTGAAGATCTCAAAGGATGAATGATATTTTCCTATGTATATGTTTATGAATAGCCAATCCTGTTTTTCCCTCTACAGTTATATAGTATTATTCCAAGCAGACATTGATCAACAATAAAAATATTTTTTTTAAGTTACAGTAAACAAGACTATTTCAACATGAATATTGACATATTGTAATTTTTAATAATTGAACACAATTCTTAATTGTAATATACCATTGAATATGCTTGACTTTATTTGTATTCATGTATCAGGTCCCAAAGTCAGTGTGTAGTGACAGGTGTCATCCAGGAACCCGTAAAGTGCTTCAGAAAGGAAAACCTATCTGCTGCTATGATTGTGTACTATGCCCTGAGGGAGAGATTAGCAATGCTACAGGTAATTATTTTGTTCAATTTCATACATTTGTCATAATGCATAACAGATAAACTTCCCACTCCTTTTCAAGCACTGTATAATTTATTATTGCTATTTTTGTGTACATGAACTTTGGTGGTTGTTTGGACATATTTGTTGGGTTTTTTTTCTTGTACGCAGAAAGGTATAAGTTTGTTTTGTTTATTTTTATTCTGCTTGAAACATATTAATAAATAATAATAATAATAATAAAGTTTATTTTATGTTTCTATTTCAGATTCTCTCGATTGCCTTCCTTGCCCCAAGGAATTCTGGCCTAATGCATTAAGAGACACTTGTTTCCCCAAGCCTGTAGAGTTTCTTTCCTATCATGAGGTCCTAGGAATCATCCTGGCAGCATTCTCAGTTGGCGGTGCCTGTCTCACCATCATGACTGCAGTTGTGTTCTTTCGTCATAGAGAATCCCCCATTGTCAAGGCCAACAACTCTGAGCTGAGCTTCCTGCTGCTTTTCTCCCTGACTCTGTGTTTCCTGAGTTCATTAACTTTCATTGGAACACCCTCTGACTGGTCCTGCATGCTGCGCCACACATCCTTTGGAATAACCTTTGTCCTCTGCATCTCTTGTGTTTTAGGAAAAACAATTGTAGTGTTAATGGCCTTCAAGGCCACCCTCCCAGGTAGTAATGTCATGAAATGGTTTGGTCCTCCACAGCAAAGACTGACTGTGGCCTCTTTCACATTCATTCAAGTATTGATTTGTACTATTTGGTTGGTTGTAAGTCCCCCATTTCCAATGAAGAACTTCACTGTATATAAAAAGAAAATCATCCTAGTGTGTGATTTAGGTTCAGCCATTGGGTTCTGGGCTGTCCTTGGGTACATTGGCCTACTTGCTGTCCTTTGTTTAGTGTTTGCTGTCCGAGCTCGGAAACTGCCTGACAGTTTTAATGAAGCCAAACTCATCACCTTCAGCATGTTGATATTCTGTGCAGTCTGGATCACCTTTATCCCAGCATATGTTAGCTCCCCTGGGAAATTTACTGTGGCTGTCGAGATATTTGCTATTTTGGCCTCCAGTTTTGGACTAACATTCTGCATGTTTGCTCCAAAGTGTTTCATCATAGTGTTTAAGCCAGAGAAAAACACCAAGAAACATTTAATGAGCAAAAATTAATCTGATCACCACACCCACACACATACAAGGATACATTTTAAACTGGATCTGATACACAGGGCACATGCACAATTTATTTTAAATTTTTTATTCATGTTTGAAGAGCTTATGGTTTTAATTTGAAGGAGGAAATGTTAATGAAGTCCAGAACATGGAAGTCAAATTCAATTGTGAAATATTTCCAACTGTAGAAATAGATTTACAAAGAAACAGCTTATTTAAATGTGGACTTCCACTATAGCCCATATTTTTGAATTTGTCATGTTTTTAACATAAGTTAATGTGATTACTCCCATCAAGCAGATTATGATTTTGGTCACATTGGTCATTGACCATCTTGGGTCATTGCTTTATTTCAGTCTGTATAGTTAATGGAAAAGCAGATGTCCTACAAACTCGTATTAAGTTTAAATAAACAAAGAAGCTACTACTTGTACTGCCCTAACATTCTTTCTAATAAATATATTCTTCATCATCAAACAATACCAGACCAATGGCTACCTGTTCAAGAGTTTTTTTAAATTATGTTATACATTCCACATCATGGCTTAATTGACCTTTCCGTCTAATATGCCCACATGGCTCAGTAGACCAATCATGATGCTACACGTCATCTCTTGGCTCCATCCGCTTCCTCAGACAAACCACCCTACCGTGCTTCAGTTTGCATGTGGCACAAAGGAAAGAAAATTCTTAAAAAATGGTAAAACATTGCAGACACGGCTTGTGTAACCGCGACGACCGGTACCCCGAACGACTGGAAAGAGGTGTCTGGTTTATTCACTTCCCTAAACCAACAAACTACTATGAGAAATGTCCGCGCTGGATGAATGAATATATTTATTAGATAGAGTGCAGTACAAGTACAGTCATCATGGCTCTCTCCGGATCAATCCCCCACCCCCTTTTTTGTCCACCTACGTTGTACATATTGTGTCTTTTTTTAATTTATTGTTATTTTGCATCTTTGGAGTAATGTATTTTTATTTTATTGGTATTGTTAAATGTCAATGATTTATGTACGAAGGACTTTCAACGGAAACAAGACCGCAAGGGCTTTTTTGAAATGCTTTTCTTAGACAGGATGTTTGACTGTACTTGTACTGTAATACATGCTACTGTTTGACTGTACTTGTATTCTAACATTCTATCTAATTAATATATTCATCATTCATCATCATCATGTTTATTTACCCAGATTCTTTTTTATGTTTCAAACTCTGCCACGCTACATAAAGCCCAGGTAGAGCAGGGGTAAAGAGCAGGGGTGTCAAACTCTGGCCCGCGGGCCAAATTTGGCCCGCAGTGTAATTATATTTGGCCCGCGAGGCAATATAAAATTAATATTAGAGCTGGCCCGCCAGTACAGAACAGCACATTCACCTCTGCTCTGCTCTTGTTTTGGCACGTCAATCAGGACATGCCCCAGACATGCCCTCTACTCTGTGTCAGTCAGTAGCGATCTGTGCTTCGGCAGGAAAGCCCCCGCTCACCAAGCCTCCCCGTGCCTCTCTCCCAGACCACGCCACCTCATACTACAATTGTCACTGTGTTACACCTTCCGAAGAATGGCGAAAAGAAAGGCTGAAAACAGAACATTTCTGGACAGGTGGGAGACAGAATATATGTTTACATTTGTAAAAGACAGACCCGTTTGTCTTATTTGTGGAGCCAACGTGTCTGTAACTAAGGAGTACAACATTAGACGACACTATGAAACCAAACACCAGGACAAGTACAAGGACCTGGACATGACTTGAAGGAGCCAGAAAGTAGAGGAGATAAAAAAAGATTTGGTTTCACAACAGAATATGTCCAAAAATCCACATCACAAAGTGAGGCTGCTGTTAAGGCTAGTTATATTGTGGTAAATGAAATCGCAATTTCAGCCCGGCCCTTTAATGAAGGAGAATTTATAAAAAAGTGCATGATGAAAGTTTGTGACCAAGTGGGCCCAGAGAAGAAGCAAGCCTTTTCAAACGTGAGCCTGAGCAGGAACACAGTGGCTGAGCGCACATGTGATCTTGCCACCAATCTGTACAACCAGCTGATGGAAAAGGGAAATGATTTCGTTTATTTTTCCCTTGCTGTGGACGAGAGCACCGACGCGTCTGATACTGCACAGCTGTCAGTGTTCATCCGCGGAGTGGACTCAAATCTGTGTGTTACGGAGGAGCTTTTGGGATTCAAATCCATGCGTGGAACAGCCACAGGGAAGGAAATCTTTGAGGAAGTTTGCAAAATGTGTAGCTGAACTAAAGCTGCCGTGGAATAAACTCGTGGGATTAACCACAGATGGTGCGCCAGCGATGAGCGGTAAAAAGAATGGACTGGTAGGCAGGATCCGGGAAAAGATGCGGGAGGAGAACTGTGCAGGTGAGCTATCTGATTATCACTGCATCATACATCAAGAGTCACTGTAACACAAGTTGTTAACTTTATAAGAGCCAAAGGTCTGAATCACTGCCAGTTCAACTCTTTTCTGGAGGAGTGTGGTGCCGAATACGCAGACGTGCCGTATCATACAGAGGTGAGATGGTTAAGCCGCGGAATTGTTAGGGTTTTCCTAACCCTCTCCCGGCTCTTTGTTCTCCGTTGTGGGCGCGTAGTCAATAAGGAGGATTTGGGCCAAGATTAAGATATTTATATAATATACAGATCAGTACAAGTTAGTTCGGATATCAGCGCTGAGATTCCACCATGCCTCTTGTGTGTGCGTCATGGCGGAATGAAGATATTTCCTGCTTCGTCCTCAAGTCAGGCCCTCCCCTGAAGGCTGGACTTTGCCCCAGCCAATCTAAGCACATGTTTATCTGCGTTGTGTGTGACGTCACTGTTGTGATGCGTTTATTTGAAATCAGTCATTACAAAACCAAACTAAATGTGGTGCGTTCCTAGTGCAAAGCAAAGGAAAAGACACAGCAGAGCTCCGGGAGCAAAACTTTCAGTGTGAGCTGGCCTTTCTGTGTGACATCTCAAGCCAGCTCAATGTACGGAACCTGCAGCTGCAGGGGCGGGGACGCATCATGTACGCAGCAGTGAGAGCTTTTAAAGCTAAACTATGCCTGTGGGAGAATCAGATGCTGCAAGAAAAACTTGGCCATTTTCCCTTCTGCCAAACCCTAAAAATGCAGATCTCTACCGCCGTGTGCGCACAGTTTGCTGAAAAACAGAGTACTCGGCGCTGAGTTCAGCCGGCGATTTGCCGACTTTGAAATGCAGAAATGCAGATTTCAACTGCTTAGTAATCCCTTTGCAGTTGATGTGGAAAACGCACCAACCAACCTCCAAATGGAGCTGATTGAACTCCAGTGTGACGACACGCTGAAGTCAAAGTATGATGCAGTTGGAGCCGCACAGTTTCCACAGTTCATCCCTGACACAATGCCTCAGCTCCACACCCAAGCTGCTCAAATGCTCTCCATGTTCGGTAGCACTTATCTATGTGAGCAACTTTTCTCCTTGATGAAGATGATGAAAACATCTCACGGGAGACTTCTGACTGATGAACACCTTCGTTCAATATTAAGGGTTTCCTCAGCTCAGAGCCTGAGCCCAGACATTGATGAACTAGCGTCCAAGAAAAGGTGCCAGGTATCTGGCTTGAGCACATCAGATTAAATCAGTGTGTTGCAAACTGAGCAGTAATTAATGTTTTCTTTATGCACTTTTTCTTGCTACTCCATGGCTTGAATGGCTGGTTCATTCATTATTGTTATTTTATTTTCAAATTTATTAGCCTGTGGAAAAAGTTCATTTTTATATTTACCTCAGAACGCTGCAAATAGAAAAAAGACATACAAGTTCTATTTACCGTAATTCCCGGTGTACAAGCCGCTACTTTTTTCCAATATTTTGAACCTTGCGGTTTATGCAACGACGCGGCAAATTTACGTATATTTTCCCACTTTCGTTACGAGCCGTGTTTCGTTAAAGCCTATTTATTTTCGTTACGAAATTAACGCCCGCCCGGAGGGAAAGCCCCGCTTGCACGTAGCTGGGGAGATCCGCGAGAAGGGCCCGGCAAAATAAATATTTTTTTAAAATTCAGTGGGTGCGGCTTTTTCACAGGTGCGCATAATAGTTCAGCAATTACGGTACATTTTTATTTAATATGCCATTGATATGTTTTTTTAATTGAAATTAGATTTTGCATGTCTTCATTCTTAAATTACATAAGCATTGCTTGTTCCATATTCAATGTTAAATTAAAAGTTGTTTTGGTCCATATTAAAGGTTCATTTCTACAACGTTGGCCCGTGGCTTTGATTAATTTAAAATTTTTACCCACTGTGTATTTGAGTTTGACATCCCTGCTTTAGAGAGTCGGATACTTTGTTTGGGATGACAAATAGCCAAAATCAGGGGGAGGGTTAGCCCTCCCAGATTTAGAGATGTATTTTAGGTGAAGTCAATAATCACTTGGATAAGTGATCTTAACACTCCAAGATGGAAATAAATGGAAACAAACAGGCTACAGTTAATAAAATCTGCCATATTCAAAACTCATAAGAAACTTAAAGACGTTTAAAATAATAAAAATACTGTATAGGAAAAACACTACTATATTATATTATATTTTCCACATACTTCGAATCACAGTATTAAAGATAATTAAAAAGGAATGGACAAGACGTAATTCACCAGATATAAGTAAATGGATTGCTACAATAAAATAACTAAAACTAGATGAGAAGATAATTGACAAAATTAAAGCCGCAAGCGGCATTGTAGGCCCTCGCCGGCTGACCGATGAGGCCGATGAGCTGACCCGCCGACGCACGCCGCTTTTGTCCTTGGTGCTTCACAAGTGTTTATATCTGAGCTGCATTAGTCGCACACAGTTGAGTCTTTAACTGTATTGGGGTAATATGGGACATTTTGACCATTGCCATGGCAACAGCGTAAAAAATGCAGCTTGGGTGTCATTGACCTTTTCAACCGGCATGTGTGTGAGAATGTATGTGGCAAATTTGGGACGTTTCCATGCTAATATGCCAATTTCATAAGATTGGTGATTGTTTTGTGTCGCACTCATTTGATTAACATGGGGAATGCCACGGCAACACCATAAAAACAACGACATTGTTATGATTGTGTTTTTTGATCGGGACCACATGAGGGAATTTTCTGGAAAGTTTCAATAATTTCTGTCAAAATACTTTTTTTAATTCCCATTCAATTTTTGTTATTGTTCTCTAGGGGGCGATGTAAGGCCGATTGTCAAAGTTTCACTTTAAAAATGTCCAGGTAGGAAGGGTCAATAAGTGTTTAAAATTTGGTTTTGATTGGAGTGTGTGTGCAAACGGGAGCAATTTTTGGTGTATTAAAATGCTCAAAATTCTACCTCAAGTTTGGATCTTTGCCGCACGGAAACCGTAAAATGTATAAAAATAATTTGGATAACTTTTGATGCCCCAAGTCTCTAGATGGTGTACACTGAATTTCAGCTGATTTGGTGAAACCCCCTAGAGGACGTTGTTCAAATGCACCGTCAACGTTAACGCTGACTCAGCAGTTTTTAAGTTTCAATCCAATATGGCCGCCTTCCTGTGTGTCTGGGGGCGTGGCCATAATATATGTTTTTTTTGCCCCGACTTGACGCATGTCTGTACCGATAATAAATTTTTCACCGGTTCTGAGCTTGGTTAAAAATTTGGTGAGTTTTCGATTATGGGAAAGGGGTCAAATTTGTGTTCAAAGTGCAGAACAAAGAAGAAGAAAAAAAAAAAGAATAAAGAATTTACTCAAAAACAATATAGCTTTTTTTCTGAGTACACGATTATTACATAAAATACATTTTAGGAATGGTCTCGACGAGGGCTATGCGTCTGTTTGTCTGTGTGTGTGTTGTTTAGTGTCGGGGTGTGTGTGTGTGTACTGTTGAGTGTCAGTGTGTGGGGGAACAGCATGGCAAAGTTGAAGGCCGAGGATTGACGAGCTGTGCTCGTCAACTTGTCGTCTTCTGCGTTGCAAAAGCAATAGCCCTTACGCCTAGGATAGGCGCTCGGGCCTAATAAGGAATGCAGAAGATTGTTATGATTTTAAAAAGAAAATAAATGAATGAAAGATCAAGAGACAAACAACTAATGATGCTGTGCATTAGAAGTTGATGAACAGTATGATCTAAAGAAAACTAAAAAGTCTCAGAGTAAAAGTAAAAACATATGTTAAATAGAGGAAAAAAGAGGCAGGGATGGTGGAAACACAAGGGCCAAAGCACCATCAGCAGATACTTTGCAGTCTCCCCATCTGCATAATAAGGTGACGCACTGTAGCAGGAACGTCCATATAAAGCTGTGTAATCACATTATACCCAGATAGAGGTGGTTGAGTGATGGAGACCTCAGCTTTTATGATTGGTCTGATCATGTTTTTGGGTTTAGGTATTCTGAATATAGCACTTGGTTTGAATTCTTCTGTGAATGGACTGAAACAAAATCCAATGCTGAAAGAGAGTGAAACCGGTGATGTTGTAAGGACCGAGGCCTCCTTATTGAAATGTAAGCTACAGGCTACAGCACGTAAACCGGTATTCTCTGTGGATGGAGACTTCAATATCGGGGGTTCTTTAAATTTACGCTTCCACAACTATTGGAGGGAGAATAACTACACAACAATCCCTGAGACACTTATCTGCACAGGAAGGTGAGTAAGACGGGTGTGTGATGGATAAAAGTGTAAAATAATTGAATTGCTTTTTAACAGGGAAAAAGCAAATTAAAATGTGGTTTTGATTGTTATTTTGTGCATTACAATATGCAATTGTGCATTTCACTGGTAAGGAAACTGTGGTATTTTTCTTTCAAATTGGCTACAAAAGAATTATCTGCTTTTTATAATTTTCTGAGTATCTCTTTACAGTATTGAGCCCTATGCGCTGCGCAACTCACGCACCATGATCTTTGCTATTGAGGAGATTAACAACAGCACAGAGTTGTTGCCAGGTATCACACTTGGATATCAGATTCATGACTCCTGTGCCGCAGTGCCGGTTGCAGTACATGTGGCACTCCAGTTTACAAATGAGCTGAATCCTGCCATTAACGAAGGTGACAACTGCTCACAGACAGGCGCAGTGATGGGAGTTATCGGTGACTCTTCATCTTCAACATCCATCGGCATTGCAAGAGTCATTGGAGCCTTTAACATTCCTCAAGTAAATATTTCGGCTTCTGACAAAAACATTTTTATGAATAATAAAGGTTTGTGCTGATAATGTTCTCTGTGCCATGTGAGAATTAACTGACAGGTTTTTTTTTTTATATTTTATTTAGGTGAGCCATTTTGCCACATGTGCCTGTCTGTCTGATAAGCAACAGTACCCAAATTTCTTCAGAACAGTACCTGGTGACCAGTTCCAGGCTGACGCATTGGTCAAGCTGGTAAAATATTTTGGCTGGACTTGGATAGGTGCTATTCGGTCAGATACAGACTATGGCAATAATGGCATGGCAAATTTCTTGTACATAGCACAGAAAGAGGGGATCTGTGTTGAATATTCTGAATCATTTCATTGGAGCAGCCCTCCTAGCAAGATCCGGAGAGTAGCTGATGTTATCCGCAGGTTTCTGCATCACTGTCCTCTTTTATTCCTGTTTAATACTGATTTTCTGTACTTAAAAACATGAAAAACATTTTGACAAATATAAGATGGCGGTCTAGACTAGTTTATTTTTGTTAATGACAAATTTTTATGAAGTACTTTCAGTAACAGTTGTAGGGAATTTTCCGTAATAGATGGAAATCCCATAGCCACACACTGACACAACAAGAGGGATTGCATGACATTTAGTTGTGTTGATTTTTCTAATTATGTTAAATCACATTAGAGAGCACTATATTTATGTAATGGATAGTGGTTACTGATCCACGTAGGTATTAGATAGCTAAACCCTGTGTAATTTTCTTTGTTTGGACGCTGGATCTAAACACAAGATGCAGCGTCTGGACCCAGCGGTGATTTCCTGACCAACTTGTATCTGAATTGTTTATTAAATGTTTAAATGTTATCTTCATTGATGATATAACTTTAAAAGAGAAAAAAGAACTAATGAAAGTTAAGGAAAAACTCTTAACACTGTTGATTCCAAAACATTACATTTATATTTTCATTGAAATCTAATCAGCTTGAAATGCCTTCCCAGGTCAACAGCTTTTGTTGTTGTGACATTTGCATCATTAGGAGCCATAATAAAACTATTTGAGGAGTTATCAAATGACAATTCTCCACCTCGCCAGTGGATAGGCACTGAGGCCTGGATAACACATCCACACATGCAGAAGTTTACCTTCTTTGCTGGAATCATTGGCTTTGGCATTGAGCAAGCTGCTGTTCCTGGTCTGAAAGAATTTTTGATGGATCTCTATATTTCTGAAGTGGCATCCTCTACACTGCTCACTGAATTCTGGGAAGATATTTTCAAGTGCAAACTAGGAAAGAGTAAGCAAGCTCTGACCTTTTTTTAAACATAACATTGACTGTTCATCTCTTTTGTTTGTATTTTTTAACTGGTAGTATATATATATATATACACACACACAAGACAGAACTTTAAATTATAAAATCTAAGAAGATGCATTACCTCAAAGGATGCATGTCAGAAAGACAGAGACAAGAACAGGTCGGCAGAAAGTCAAAAATCAGAGAGGGAGAGAGAGTGATAGAGAGACAGAAAGCAGAAGCAGACAAAAACATAGAATATATAGGCTGCTGAACAAGATAATGACTAAAATACTGCTATATAAAACTAATGCTATCAATAGGGACGTCAGAGTTGACAGCCACAGGTCCAGGTTCTGCAGCACCACGTATAGAAGGGCCTGTAGACTGAGGCCATGTCCACAATAAGCCAGAGTTTTTTTGAAAAACCGAATATCCTGAATGAATTGCAGTAATCTGCATCTTTTTGGGTTAATAGGTACCTTATTTTTCAAATATTGCGAAGGTGAAAAAATGCAGTCCTTGAAATATGCTTTATCTGGAAATGAAAGGACAGGTCCTGATCAAAGATAAACCCCAGATTATTTAGACTGGAGTTTGAATTTTTAAAGTCTGTATTGGAATAGTACAATTTGCATTTATCATTTCAATAATAATCTGATTGATTTGTGTAAACTGATGTTTGAATGGGTGAAAATTAAATCAAAGAGATCCAAGGATGGAAAAAATGTGAACTATTGGTGGTTAAAATTGTTTTTCTCTGTTTTTTTAGTTGCAGACTTGAATGAAAGGCTGTGTGATGGATCGGAGGACCTGCGCACAGTCGATAACCCATACACAGACACTTCCCAGCTCAGGGTTGAAAACAATGTGTACAAGGCTGTATATGCAATAGCACATGCCATTCATAAAATAGTGTGTCAGAACAGAAATTCATCATATTATTGTGACAAAACAACCAGGATAGAGCCCAAGAAGGTCAGTCTAAATGAATATATTAACACCATGTTTCCTTTTTTCCAAATCAGAAAGTATTTTACTAAATCAATATGAATTACTTTTACATATCATTGTTTGTCCTGCTCATCCTCTTTCTTTATCTGTACAGGTTCTTAATCAGCTAAAGAAAGTAAATTTTTCCAAAAATGGTTATGACGTGTCATTTGATGTCAATGGGGATCCTGTGCCTGTATACGAGCTGGTTAACTGGCAAAAAGATGAGAGTGGCAGAATTAAAGTGGTTCCGGTAGGGCTCTATGATTCATCACTGCCCATGGGCCAGGAGTTGCAAATTAAAAGGGACATCATCTGGGTGGATGGTGGCACAAAAGTAAGTCGTTCAACAGGAATAACAACCTCCATTTTTGTAGTCATGAGAGAAGCTAGCAACTTGTTGAGTGAATGAATGAAGCACACATAACAGATTGTGGTAATTATTTAATGTTTAGTATTTAAACAAAATGTCTCATGTTGTATGCCATAAACTTTAATGATTTTATTTTTTTCAAAAATGCTGATTCTTACTTTGAAGCCAACAGCACATCTCAAAAACCTTTAACTCAGTATGACATTATGTAATTATAATATAATAATTCAGAAATAGGGAAAAATCTATGGATCTATGGATCAAGGACAAAACCAACAGTGAATGCTAACCGCACTCTCCCAGGCAACAATGCAATGAACATTGGCATAATTCCCTGAAGCATAGTACAGCCGGTACATGCAGCTTCATAAGTAGCATAGTTAGCAGTAGTTAGCCTAGCACATCCAATGTCTCCCTTGAGCTGGCCCAAAGCCCGGATAAAGGCAGAGGAATGGCATCTTGCCTAAATCTTTTACACAATTAAACATGCAATCAATCTTAACTCTTTGAGTTCCATTAACATCTAAATACATTTTTTAAATTGCAAACTGCCATTCACTGCCAATCCTGACATTGAAATCTGCCTCTTTTCAACGGCAAATAACTAATAATAAACTAATAACGAAAAATGGTTGGAACACACTTTTTTTCTTGATGAAAGAAAATACTTTTCTGTGGGGCTTGGAAAATCGTGGAAAATGCGCGAAAACTGAGGCACTCAGTTTAAATTACATCCGGGGTTGGTTTTCCTTCATTCACCTTAAGTGAATGTAGTCTTGACCAGGAGGACTTGATGTCGTCAGGTGGTACCCACCGGTCATCGGGTGTTTCAACCCTTAATCACAACACCCTTGCGGCGGCGGGTCGGCAGTGGTGGCCAATTCACTGCCCATCTCCTCCTCCTGGCTTCCAACTTAACTCCTCTCTCCTGTTCCATAACCAGCAAGAAAGCTCTTTCAGCCGCCTCCGCCATCCTGCGAGCTGCTGTCTTTCTGCTCTTCCCCGTTATTCCCACGGCTGTGCATGGGAGAATCTACAGCCTACCTCGACCGGGAACAGCCATGTCTGCTATCCCTTCTCCTTACATTCATGCACACGGTCTTGGTATTTTTGTGCTCTTTCTTCCAAAGGCCTGTTCACACCCCTCTTCCCATAAGTTCTACGAGGATGATTTTCCTTCCCTCTTCTGACCACACTACCACGTCGGGCCACAGGGTTGTCTGGACAATGTAGGGGAACTGCAGCATGCCTCCCAGGTCCACCTTCATTTCCCATTAATGGGCCTTCTGTAGCAGGCTAGTTCTGGTTCTTAGTAGCAGGCTAGTTCTGGTTCTTCTTCTGGGCCTTCTGTAGCAGGCTAGTTCTGGTTCTTAGTGTGGCTGGTGGGTTTCTCCCTCCCTTATGAACTGGATTAATGTTGTTTTCTTTAGTGGCTGGTGTTTCCTCTTCTTTTCCTGCTCCAAGTTGTCAGCGAGTACCATGAGCACGTTGTCATGGCGCCATCTATAGCTTCCCTGCGTGAGTGCTGTTTTACATCCGGACAAGATGTGTGCCATGGTTCCCCGCCCCCCACAAAGCTTAAACAATGAGTTCTCCCTCATGCCCCATCTATGCAAGTTTGCTGGCTTTGGTAATGTGTCGTACACTGATCTCTCCTCAACCACAGATGACAGGGGAAGTTGGAGCTGCCCTGCTCTTATATAGAGGCCTAATGCAGTAAATCTTGGCAGATTCCCAACCACTTGCGGAGGTGTTTGTTGAGCTTTCTTTCTACTCCTTCTACGCATATCATCGGGACCTCATGTGACTGGTGGACTTCTGCGTTGTGTAGTTTCGTGCAGCGTGTGATGCGGGAAGGAACCACGGGATACACCGGGAACGTTTGGAGGCACTCTCCGTTTAATCTGGTTGACATATAATAAAACATCAATATGCGTCGCTAGCATACGGTCCAGCCCAAACTCTTCCGACATCAGCTACGAAAAGGGCCGTTACAAACATACCTGGTTGACATAAAACATCAATATGTGTCGCTAGCATATGGTCCCGGTAATGTTGTTTGGATTAGCCGTCTCTGTATCCGTAATTCATTCCTGGCCGTCACCGTAATATCTGTCCTGTTGAGTCCCTCATCCTCCCCCTCTCTCGGGAGACTCTGGGGGTATTGCACTACATTACTTTCTGTAGCTTGAGTTGGTGCCCTCTTGCAAGTGCTCTGGATGAGGTTGCTAACTTCATACACCCATGCCTGTCTTTCCTGGAGGTCACCTGTCGTTCCAGTGTCACCGAACTTCCTCGGTTGCCACCCAAACTTTCCAGGGAGTCACTGGTTTCTAGTTTAAATTACATCCGGGGATGCTGTTCCTTCATTCACCTTCATTGAATGTAGTCTTGGCCAGGACTGAGTTGAAAATGGCTAGCACAGTTAAATATAAAAGTAAAATTGATGGAAAAACAAAATACAATCTGAATGATGCCGAATCCAACAGCAGTAACATTGATTTAGTAGTCAAGCATGCTTTTCCACTCTTTTACCTCTCCCCATTTGGATTTGGGACCAACTCAAGGGAGAAACTGGTTGTGTGATGTTAGCTCAGAGGTGGGCAAACTTTTTGACTCGCGGGCCACAATGGGTTCTAAAATTTGACAAGGGGCCGGGCCAGGAACAGATGGATGGAGTATTTGTGTGGGCTAACGTAAATGACATGCAAAACCCATTACATGAAAGGATTTGGCTTTTTACAGGTAGCATTACAGGGAAAAGGTCAAATGAATCAGGTTTAATTACAATAAAATTCAATTTAATGATATAATTTGGACAAATTCGGCAGGCCGGATTAAATAGCCCAACTGTGTTAGCTCCTGATAACTGTGCTACTCCTGCTACCTGTACGCTGCTTTTTTCCAAACACAGTAATAATGAGTACATATATGATGGTTTATGGTTGTGACAACACCACCCAGGGGAATATCACCCACAGGAACCAACAGCAACCATCACTAAGAAACAGCGGAGAACGTTGCTATAGAAAACAGCAGCCACAATCAAGGGAGGGCAGTGGTCGGTGAACACACGTCTGCAGCCTTCCAGCAAAAATAATTTCTTGTAAAATATGTACCGTATTTTTGGTACTGTAAGTCGCACCGGAGTATAAGTCGATCCAGAAATAAATACATAATGAAGAAGAAAAAGACATTCCCATTCCCAACAGAAATTCCCTTATTTTTGAAAGAAAACAGTTTTTCAATGATAACTTTAAACTCATCAGAAATACACTCTATATATTGCTAATGTGGTAAATGATTATTTGAGCTGCAAATGTCTGGTTTTTGTTGCAATATCTACATAGGTGTATAGAGGCCCATTTCCAGGTGCAAAATGGTACAAAGTGTCAGAAGGCTACTGGATGATTAGAAAACCCTGGGCAATCATGTTAAAACAGCTGAAAACAGTTTAGCTGGTTAGAGAAGCTATAGAACTGACCTACCTTTGTCTGGGTGACCCCAAACTTTTGAACGGTAGCGTACATATCTATATATAATAAAAGACTTAGAAAGACGGTATTTAAACATTATAGTTGTTTAGCACATCAGGACATTCAAATACAATCATTATTTTTGATCTGCTTGTCAGGTGCCCAGTTCAGTGTGCAGTGACAGCTGTCCTCCAGGAACCCGTAAAATGTTGCAGAAAGGAAAACCCATCTGTTGTTTTGATTGTGTCCCCTGTCCAAATGGAGAGATTAGCAATAATACAGGTATTTATTTATTTATTATACTTACGTAAATCATCAAGCATATGACTGCTAAACTCCATTTTATGTTTCTATTTCAGATTCTCCTGATTGCCTTCCTTGCCTCAAGGACTTCTGGCCTAATGCAGAGAAAGACACTTGTTTCCCCAAGCCTGTAGAGTTTCTTTCATATGATGAGGTCCTAGGAATCATCCTGGCAGCAATCTCAGTTGGCGGTGCCTGTCTCACCATCATGACTGCAGTTGTGTTCTTTCGTCATAGAGCATCCCCCATTGTCAAGGCCAACAACTCTGAGCTGAGCTTCCTGCTGCTTTTCTTCCTGACTCTGTGTTTCCTGAGTTCATTAACTTTCATTGGAACACCCTCTGACTGGTCCTGCATGCTGCGCCACACAGCTTTTGGAATAACCTTTGTCCTCTGCATGTCTTGTGTTTTAGGAAAAACGATTGTAGTGTTAATGGCCTTCAAGGCCACCCTCCCAGGTAGCAATGTCATGAAATGGTTTGGTCCTTCACAGCAAAGAATGACTGTAGTGTCTTTTACATTTATTCAGGTGCTAATATGTACTATTTGGTTGGTTGTTAGTCCCCCATTTCCAGCAAAAAATTTTAATGTGTATAACATAAAATCATCCTGGAGTGTGCTTTAGGCTCAGCCATTGGGTTCTGGGCTGTCCTTGGTTACATTGGACTCTTGGCTTGCCTTTGCTTAGTGTTTGCTGTCCTTGCCCGGAAATTACCTGATAGTTTTAATGAAGCAAAACTCATCACCTTTAGCATGTTGATATTCTGTGCAGTCTGGATCACCTTTATCCCAGCATATGTCAGCTCTCCTGGGAAATTTACTGTGGCTGTTGAGATATTTGCTATTCTGGCTTCAAGTTTTGGATTAATGTTCTGTATATTTGCTCCAAAGTGTTTTATCATATTGTTTAAACCAGAGAAAAACACCAAGAAACATTTAATGAACAGAAATCAATCCCAAGGCATATGATACTTGCAAATGAATGTAGCGCCTAATATTATCTTCATTTAGATTTAGTTCCATTCTGTCCTCTTTAATTGAATGTAATGTTTGATATGTGATCAAATGATTAACCGAGTCATTAAGGTAATGTTGGCTTTTTGGTTTGTTTCGCCTGTTTCATTAATTGAAAAACAAAGATCTAATTTCATTAGACATGGATCAATAATGTGGAAATGACCAAGAAACAATTACTAAAACTAGGGAACAGACTTGAAATACGGCAAAGTACTTTTTTCAGTTTCGGTAACATACAGTTATAGTTGCCACATGAAAAATGTCTCATGTTCATTTCTTGTTGGTAAGGTTTAAATATAGCCAAACTTATCTTAACGTGTCGTAAGTAAACTGGCTCTTGTCTCCATTGAGTGCTCAGAAAAATATTTGAGCCATCCAGTCTTTCCTTGGAATCGAACTTTTTGTTTTAATAAAATTAAGCAGCAATTACAGCTTTTGACATGAACTCATTCACTCTCCATTTTTCAGAGGGCAGAGGCCCACACTGCCAATGGTTTTAGAGCATTTTGACCAATATTTCAAGACCAACAGAATATTGTGTTGAGTGACTGAACACAGAGAGTGGATGAAGATGACTGAAGACGTGGCGCTCTGGAAAATAAACCATTAAAAATGCATTCATTCATTCATTCATTTTCCAACTGCTTCTTCCGTTATCGGGTCGTGGGCCAAGCTGGAGCCGACCTCAGCAGTCCATTAAAAATGCAAGGCACTAAATCATTAAATTTGGTTTCAAAAAACATTAGGACTTAAAAGGTAAACATTGTTTTGGTAAACAACAATTTTATCAATTTACTTGTTACGTTCCACTCTAAATTTAGAATAAATGTGGACCCCAAAATGTGAAGACAGAGATGAGAGAGACAGTTTGCAGTTTGTTTAATAATGTACAAAAACACTCAGCAGAAAAACCAAAACCAAAAATCCACAGTCAAAAAGGAAATGAAGGTAGACGGGCTGGAATCACAAAAAGTAACACAGTCACCACTACCATCAATGGCTAAAAAAGTATGGGAAATGAATTTGAAATTAATATATATGTTCTGTCAAAAATGATAATCAAAATTTCGAATATTATCGAGTTTATAACATTAATGCTGGCTGAGGATGAGGTTCCTAACATGGGTGTAAGGTGGCAAACTTACTGTGTACAGGGAAAAAAAGAAGTGTCAAAGCAATGAAACGCCACCTGTATACTTTGTCAATAATAATGCACACAAGAAGTTAATTCAATAAGTGTCAAATAAATGAGTTTCATTTTATCATTTTTATGTCATAAAATACATACCGGTATATGATGCAAGAAGACTTGAAATAACTTCATGACGAATCAAAATAATTTGGGTTCAAAGAAAGGGCGTGACTTATACTCATGATCGTGCATGCATGAAAGCGAGTCAGTTAAAGTTGTACGGGAGTGTGTGCTCAAATTAAATCAAGAAAAAAACTATCTTGCCATCAAGTGTTTCTTGGTGTTTCTTTCAGGTCTCAAAAGAATGATGAAACATTTGGGGGCAAAAATGCAGAGCAGTAAACCATAGCTCGAGGCTGGGTTTCAGAGGGTCAAAGGTCACCTTGAAGTGTGCCATGGCCTCTGTGGTGGGCTTTTCTCTAGTCCTTGGCTACATTGGCCTACTGGCTTGTACCTGCCTATTTTTGGCCTTTCTTGTGAGGAAACTCCCAGACAACTTCAACAAGGCCAAACTGATCACCTTCAGCATGCTGATATTCTGTGCTGTCTGGGTGACCTTTGTCCCTGCTTACATTAGCTCTCCAGGGAAGTATGTTGTTGCTGTCGAAATATTTGCAATCCTAGCCTCGAGCTATGGTTTACTACTCTGCATTTTTGCCCCCAAATATTTCATCATTCTTTTGAGGCCTAAAAGAAACACAAAGAAAGCCTATCATATATTCATTCATTTTACCTAATTAGTTGATTCTTAATGTAAATAGCTTTGCAGTAGTGGGGGATGTTGTATTAGAAATCCATACTTTAAAAAAAATAGTACTAACCTATGACACACAAATAATTTAACTTCCTGCAAGCATTCGTTTCATGACAAATTATATAAGTTGTGCGTGTTTGTTTTCATTGGTTTTTCTACAATTATGCATTCAATAGTTTATACTGTCACAGTTTGCTAATGTAATGTGCTGGTTTTTAAATTAATAAAGCTGCAATATAAAGAGAATAGGCTTTAAAATGTATTATTGTACATTACTTGTTACTTTTTGCCGACAGGATTATTTAAAATGTGCTTGTCTTTTTTTATGTTAATCTCAAATAGTAAAAAAAATAAAATGTGCTGGCAACGCATCCGGGGTGTACTAGGCCTCTGCCCAGCAACTCCTGTGACCGGCAGAGTGGAAAAGCAGAAGAAAATGAATGACTAAGTAAAAAAAGAAAAGAAAAAGACTTTGCTGTATGGAATGTACTCTATAACCACTGGAAAGAGGCCTGCAATTATTTACTATCCTAATGCTTCTTTGGAATATGAGCTCAAAAATTACAACATTTATGGTATCAGTCATTGTTCGAGTTTTTATGCAATACATTTCTAATACCCTCTTGGCAGATTAGCCTATTATGTTTTACCAAATTCTATTTCCTACTTTGTGCCATCAAGGGCTGTGTTATACTACAACGAAACATGGAACCAACAAGACAGGCAGACATAAAGTGAGAAATAGACAGCGTTCTGAGGAAAAAGTGCAGTGGATTTATTTGTGCTTAATGTTCTCCCCCCCCCCCCCCTTCATCCAACACTGAAAAATCACTGACAATCTGGTGAGAAGCAGTGGCTGAAGGGAGTGTCAGGGGTGCCCAAACTGTTCCACGAAGGGCCGAGATGCCAGCAGATTACTAAAGCATGTGATTTTAATTATCAACACCTCCTTCAATTTGAGAGAAGGCACTCTCATTAGTGAGATCAGCTGCTGGAGAGATGGTTGGAAAGAAAACCTGGAGTGTCTCTGCCCTCCATGGAAGAGTTTGGGAACCCCTGGTGGAAGTAGAGTGAGCTGATAGCGAGATGAGTTGCAGGTGGTCACAGCAGCGCAGGTGACAGGAATGAGCTGATTGCAAGAGAAGGATCTGAGAAGACAGGAGATGTTAGTGCACGGAAAAACACTGAACATTGTTCATGTTGTGACACAAGTTATATGTTATTGAGAAAAAAACTGTACCTCGTTTTCAGCACAGGATGAACCTTGTTACATATTTTTTTAATCATATTCGGGTCCACTTGTCCTAAGATTGAAAAAAAAATTGTAGGTCTCGGTAAGCTCCATCAATATCATCACTGCTGCTGAAACAATAATAATAAAATTCTAAGTCTCCAAAATGTTTCATTTTTTCACAAAGTTCACAATGTCCTCCAGAGCCAGAAAATGCCCCTCAATCAGAGCCCTCAAGGTTAGACGAAAGTTGATAGTTAAACGATTAGATAAGTAAATTTTAATTATCTGGTTTTTCCCTGACTTGTGTGCATTAAGGGTGAATTAATCACATTTATTTAGAACACAAGTAGAGAAAACTAAAGGAACGGAGAAACCGAATAGAGAAAACACTGACATTCCCTCTGACTCCTTGTGGTGACATTTCTTGCATGTCAGTTGTTTTACTTCTGGTGTCTTGTTTTATCTGCTTTGAATCCTATCCACCAAAGAACATACGAAGGCATTGTCTTTCCTTGGTGTCATTATCACTGTCATTTAGGTTGAAATCACTTTCTCTGTCATGACAGCACTGATGATGCAAAATAAAAAAGCACTAACTCGCATAAAGATGTAGAAAGAGACGTGTGTGTGTGTGTCAAAATGTCAGGGTAAATGTATACATTTCTCACTGAATTGAATTCTCTGCTTGTGTGCAGTTACAGAGGTGGACAGACACACAAATTATTTTACTGTTGCTTTGCCGTCACCGTTGCACAAGATGGTCTGCTGTCTTGTTTTCCATCATTCCTCCGTGGGATTAACATTGGTTATAAATATCCAAAACAGCATCTTGGTTTTGCAAGGTGGGACGGCACCTTGTTAGCTCTCAATTGTATCTGTTATAACATCCATTTGATAACTGTAATCATTTCACCCTGCAGGTGGAGGTCCTCAGCCTGAAATATTAACTTTCTCTACCGCTGGCAGGAAGAATTCGAATGAATGTTTTTTTTTTTTTTTCTTAAATATTTGATGTGTATCTTCCCTGTGTATAATGTGCCATTGAGCAGTAGAACACATAAATCCATGTCTCTGGTCTCGTGGTTCTTCACTCTGTGGTCCTCCTCAGCCCTACCCTTGCTTCTTGTGGGGCCTGTGGGCAGACAGATGGGGCTCAGGGTCGGACTGCAGGTGGTGCAGACAGCGATTTGTTCTCGGTGGGGCACACTGAGCGACGAGGGTCTGTACCAGGATGGAGATGTGGTGATTGGTGGACTGTTCAGCCTTCATTACAAGCCTCCAGCGACAGCTCACAACTTCACTCAGCCGCCGTACAATAGACCTTGTACTGGGTAAAACTCTGAAAATTTAATTGTTGAATGTGATTCCTGTGAAATGGATAGCATATTCTGTATTTCTGACAGACAAGTGAAATCATAAGACTAATCTTTCCCTTTCTTACAGACAGAAAGGTGTATTCTTTTCTTTTCATTGACATCTTAATTTTCTTGTTAAACATTATTACGTTTTGACACAAAGATTGCCTTATAACTAATATTAATATTAATTTACAGATTTTTTTTCATTCTTTCTTTCCCTTGTTTTCAGATTAGAAAATCTCCCTTTGCAGTACGTATATGCCATGGTCTTTGCACTTGAGGAGATAAATCACAGTGCGATATTGCTGCCAGGTGTGAAGCTGGGCTATCATATTCATGATAGCTGTGCCTTACCCACTTGGGCTATGCAGGCAATGCTATCAGTGGTTGGAGGAGACAGTACAAACTGCAATACAACAGGCCTGCCAGACAGCTATGCTGATTTTAATGAGGGAAGAGGAAGGGAAGGTACTAACCCTTAAAAACGTTGCAGAGGACTAATGCATCATCTTGTGTCCATAACAATGTTGACAGTAAAAATATAAGGGATGTATTCAAAACAAAAAAAGTGCAACTGGAGGAAGTACTATTTTTATTTAATATTTGGTACCATCAGGTGATGCCTCTGTTCCATTGGTCATTGGCGGTTCCTCATCAGTGGCAGCCAAGATACTCTGCAGAATCCTGGGGCCTCTGTCCGTACCTCTAGTGCGTACCTTCAATCAATACATTATTTAGGATGATTATAAAAACTAACTTCCTTTTCATGGAGATAATTTATTCATTATGTTAACATATGGTTTTATCTTTGTAATTTACTATGGATTAACATGAACTTTAATATTTAAAAAAAGCAATTGATGTATATTTTGTGAAATACCATTTTCTATAATTCAATGTATTTAGCTGTTTTCATAACAAAAAGGTCAGTGTAGTCGAAAAACGTTGCAATAATCTGTGATTGAGACAGAGAGAAAGAAAATAAAATGATTCCAGAATATGTCTGTCTGTTTTCTTTCTGTCTGTTAGATGAGTTATACCGCCAGCTGCCCCTGTCTAAGTGACAGACGCCAATATCCAACCTTCTTCAGAACCATGCCCAGTGACATATACCAAGCCAGAGCTATTGCACAGATTGCCTTACGCTTCAACTGGACTTGGATTGGAGCAGTGGTAGCAAACAATGATTATGGCCATGTGGCAGTAAAGGTGTGTCCATTTCTTGATACATTTCTGGTGTAGAAATGTTATTAATGCAGTATAATAATGTTAGCATCAATGAAAGGAATCGACAGTATTGTGATGTTTGAATATTTGCTTGACTTTGAATACTCCACCTAATCTAATCTTGCTGTTGCTCCATTCAACTGTGTGTATCAGATATTTCAGGAGGAGACTGAGGGAAAGGGTGTGTGTCTGGCATTTGTTGAGACTCTCCAGAGGGTAAACATTGTCAGCGATGCCAGACGGGCTGCACTGACAATTCAGGCCTCCTCTGCAAGGGTGATTCTGGTCTTTTCCTGGTATACAGATGTGAGAGAATTGTTCCTCCATCTAGAAAAGATAAATGTAAGCAAAAAGTACATTGAATTTGTAAGCGCCACAGAGTTGTCATATTTGAGAAGCATCACAGCTGATGATCTTTTGTATTGCACTGCTCTTTGAAGGTGACTGACAGACAGTTTCTAGCAAGTGAGGCTTGGAGCACTAGTGGTAATCTTCTCCACAATGTTGTCACTCCCAAAGTGGCAAATGGTGTTCTTGGTGTGGCCATTCGCAGCTCTCCTATACCTGGATTTGAAGACTATCTCACAAGTTTAAACCCATATCATCGACCTGAGGATGAGTTTCTAAAAGAATTCTGGCAAAACGAGTTCGGTTGTAATCCTGAGGTCACGCCCATTTCTTCAGATACCGCTTCAGGTCCAGCACCTCCTAAAGAGCGGATTCAAAGGGCTTCTCTTCCACCCTGCAGCGGGGCAGAATCCCTGAAGGGAATGCAGCATCCGTTGACTGACACCTCTCAGCTCAGGGTGACATATAACGTCTACCTCGCTGTTTATGCTGCAGCCCACGCCCTACACAGCCTTCTCTCCTGCCCCGAAATAGAAAAGCCTTCTGAAAGCAACAGCTCCACTTGCTCCTCTCCGAAACACATCAAACCCATAGAGGTGAACATTACACATTCACAATCAAAGTTGGAATATTTGAAGAAGACTGGTAGAGAATGATGTATAACAAACACATCAGTACTTCTAATACAATTTAAAGTTAAATATTCACTATTTCAATGTATTAATGTGTCTAGGTATTGCATCATTTGAACAACCTCAACTTCACCACACCACAGGATGAATTGTTGTATTTTCAAGGTTCTGACATTCCAGCAAAATATGATCTTGTCAACTGGCAGACGACCCCTCAAGGGTCACTCAGAATTGTTTTGATCGGTCGTGCAGATGGCTTAGACCTTCATATAAATGAGTCGGCAATTCAGTGGAGCACTGGATCTCAACAGGTAGTTAAAGAAGAATCTTGATTAATACCAAAATGTGTAATGAATTAAATATTTTTTAAAGGATTCACAATACATTATTAGAGTATTATTTTACTTTAGGTTCCAGTTTCAGTGTGCAGTGAGAGCTGCCCTCTGGGTACAAGGAAGGCAAGCAGGAAAGGAGAGCCTCTATGCTGCTTTGACTGCATCCCATGTGCTAAAGGGGCAATTAGCAATAAACCTGGTGAGGATATTACCACATGAATAAAACTATTGTTGCAGCAGCAATAGCACACTCCTTCAATTTGAAAAATGCATAATGCTTCAAGTTCATCTACAGTTTTCTTAATGCCTCTCACAGATTCCCTCAACTGTGAACGTTGTCCTGATGAGTTCTGGTCCAATGCTGACCAAACTGCCTGTATCCATCGTGAGCTGGACTTCCTCTCCTTTAATGAAACCTTGGGCATTACTCTGACTACAGCTGCTGTGTCTGGAGCTGTAGTGACAACAGCTGTGTTTGTGGTGTTTCTTCGCTATCGTCAGACAGCTATGGTAAGAAGCAATATTACTGTAACAAGGAGAACACTATACTTTTTTTTTTTTTACTTTGCGTTGTAGTTATTATGGTATATTTGGTCAGCCAAATGCAATTCTGCATTGTTATATAAAATCAATATCTGTTTAAAATAATCTGAATGAATCAATATCTGGTTGCTAATGCTAATATAAATTCTCTTTTTAAGGTGCGAGCCAACAATTCAGAACTGAGCTTTTTGCTTCTTCTGTCACTGAAGCTCTGCTTCCTGTGCTCATTGGTGTTCATTGGTCGTCCATCAGTCTGGTCTTGTCGGTTCCAGCAGGCAGCCTTTGGGATCAGCTTTGTCCTTTGTGTTTCCTGCCTTCAAGTGAAGACCATAGTTGTTCTGGCTGCTTTCCGATCAGCTCGGCCTGGTGCTGGAGCCTTGATGAAATGGTTTGGTCCAGGACAACAGAGAGGGAGTGTATGTCTTTTTACCTGTATACAGGTGAGCTGCAAATGCACTTTTCAACTGTAGGATATCAGACAAATATGCTTTGCTTTTTACTGTTCTGTATGCAAGATACAGTTTATAAAGTAAGAGGAACATTACTGTTATTATTATATTTTTGCTGCATTATATTTATAATCTGACATTGTATAATGGTGTTTTTCCTCAAGGTTATCATCTGTGCTATTTGGCTGTCTCTGAGCCCTCCAGTGCCCCAAGCTGACTTGGATATCCCAGGGTTGCAGATCACTCTGAAGTGTGCCATGGCTTCCGTGGTTGGCTTCTGTTTTGTCCTTGGCTACATTGGCCTGCTGGCATGCAGCAGTCTTCTTTTGGCCTTTCTTGCTCGGAAACTCCCTGACAACTTCAATGAGGCCAAACTGATCACCTTTAGCATGTTGATATTCTGTGTTGTTTGGGTGGCCTTTGTTCCCGCTTATGTCAGCTCTCCTGGAAAGTATGCGGTTGCTGTTGAGATTTTTGCCATCCTGGCCTCGAGTTATGGTTTACTGTTGTGTATCTTTGCTCCAAAGTGTTTCATCATTATTTTGCAGCCTGAAAAAAACACAAAGAAGCATCTGATGGGAAGATAGGAACAAATATTGATGGGTCATGCTGAGAGTAAAACAATTAGAGCAAAACTAACTAATATATATTGAATGTTCACTTAAGATATTACAATATTTAGAATATAGCACATGTCTTAAATCATCTGAAGATAAATACCATTGACATATCGAAATATGAAATCATACAAGTTATGTATATGAAATTATATTTCAAAAAGACACGATTTACTGAATTAAGCTTTCACCTAGACTGATGTCTCTTACTATCCTCGAGTTGTCATTACCCTTGTTTCCAGGTTTCTTTAACCAGACAACTGATTAATTAACACTATGAACTATTCATTCTTCAAGAAATAAAATAAGGGGAGAAATCATTTTATTTTATATATATGTCCAACTTGATGACATGGACCTGTTTTTCTTCCCCGTGTACAACTATTAATGATGCAACAATGTTTATATAAATTAAAACAACAACAATAATAATAAAAAACTAATCAATCTAAGTTCTCAATGTTTTTTTTTTGTCTGTCTGTTTGTTTTTGTTTGTTTTGTTTTGTGCTGTGCTGTGAATGCTGATATTATGTTTTGAAATTGCTGGGGGAGACTCATCATCGTGCACCTGATTAACACAGTGTTTAGCAATTGTTATATTTGAGGAAATAAGGTTTACAGATAAAAGCCCAACTTAATGTAACATAAAGGTGAATAGAGAATGGAATTTCATAATTTAACCCTCTTATTTTTCTTCAGAATATGAGGTTAATTTCAAATCAGGTAGTTATTTTAGGTAGTTCAAAGCAGTATCCCTGATGTTTCAGGTAATTGAAGACAACAATTAGTGTTTTCTGTCTTAAAAAACATAACATAAAAAACGTTAAAGAATTATGTGTCATCAATTGAATCTCTGTAATTTCTAAATGGTAGCTACAGGAGGCACTCAGAAAGGGAGAAAGGACCAAGTGTGTGTGTGTGTGTGTCCAGATACACATTTATAGTACATATGTGTTTTTACCATGCTGCACAACACATTTCCCATGCACGACAATAAAGATTTAAATCAACTAATATTTAAATCATAAAACAAATGCTGACCGAAAAAGAGATCAGAAAGAATAGACAAATACATATCCCTCCTCTACTTTTAAAAAAGACAAGCATTGATCTTGGTATTTATATTAGGTGTCAAGAGTTTTTAAAATGAGGAAAACGCATGACACCTACCACACAAAACCAGAAGTACTCCCCCCTGAGTACTGGTAGAAAAATATCTAATGCCTGTGACTGATTAGCTTGTACGTCTACAATCTGGTATGTTATTTACACAATACTGAACTGCAGGATAAGTAAAAAAAAAAAAAACTGTCCTTCTTTTCGTATTATAATGAGCTGGTAAACTGAGATAAAACATTTAAAACTGTTAACACAAATCCAATTTAAAGTCCTCATTTTTAGTCCTCTCTTCGTTATTCTGTGTATGTCACTCAACCAATGTTCAAGGGTGCATGTAAATCCCAGAGACAGGTCTAAAAGAAGTACAGCATTATTATTATTTTGTCCCACAATTTACAAATTTGTCAACATCACTAATAGTCTGACACTGACTTTTTCCTGTTTTACTCAATCTTCCAATTTCGTCATCTTGCAGGGCACCATCCTAGTTACCACGGATCACTCAACTGACATCATATAGTATTGTATCATTAAACAAACCACTCCTAACATCATACATATTCATAACTGGGATTGTTTTTCAACCATCAGTTAAAAGAGGAATAATTCAGCTGTGTGCTACTCGTGTCATCGTTTTAGTTTTTACTTTCTCTTGACAAATAATATAAATATAAGGTTAACAATTCACTTGTGCAGAGAGGAAGGGAGGTATGTCTGTGTCAAGATAGCTCTTCAAAAGTGATATTTTGTGTTTTGATAGGAGCTATAGAGAAAAATGAATGCTCTTTTTTTACAGGTAACATTTAAGTCATTGATCCAACACTATGTCTTCATTTTTCTGGTTCCTGACTCGATGGCCCTCCTCAATCCTCCCCATTCTTATTTTTGGTTTACTGAGCAGACAAATGGGGTTGGGTGTTCCTGAGTCGATACTCTGCTCCCGGTGGGGTGCATGGAGCAACAACAATCTTTCCAAGGATGGTGATGTGGTTATCGGTGGACTTTTTCATTTGCATTTTATACCGAAAACTGTAGAGCAAGACTTCAGAGAGCTGCCAAATTATGAAACTTGCAATGGGTAAATCTCATCACAACATTATTGCTGTTAAATGTCTGGTGATTATGTTGTTTACATAGTGAGAGGGTAGTTCCTGTTTTTCTGTCATGCTCAAGCAATTTTGTTGAAATACAATTCATGTAATCTTGCAAATTCTTTCAAATTGCTACTGGGGTCATAAAATGTTTATACCTACGTGGAATAATTGTTCCAGTATTAGTGAAAATGACATTGTTTTTCTGAGATTATTGATTATAGGTTATGTGCTCCAAACTATTTTGCAAAACATATTTACTTTTTGTCCATGATATATATTTTACATTTTATTCTTCATTCTTTTCATATCCAATGGTATTCAGTTTTGAGAGCCAGTCATTAAAAAACATATATGCTATGACATTTGCGGTGAAAGAAATCAATCATAACAGCAACCTGCTGCCAGGAGTGAAGCTGGGCTACCGTATATTTGATAGTTGTGCCCAATACCCCTGGACTCTTCAAACAGCACTATCGCTGGTTGGGGGAGACTCACACAGCTGTAACTTCAAAGTCTCTACTCCTCATTCTGCAGGTGAATAACAGCCTGAACTTACCGTAATTGCTGAACTATTATGCGCACCTGTGAAAAAGCCGCACCCACTGAATTAAAAAATATATATATTTTGTACTAAAATAAGCCGCACATATTCGTAAGCCACAAGTGCAATCAGATCCGTAACTTCGGGATAAGGATTGGCTCTAGGGGCTGGGTCGGTCGGGCTGGGGTGCGAAGCGGGGCTGGGCTCGAGCCGCGGCTGGGGGAGCAGTCGCCCCGTCGCCCTCCCCTCTCCGCCCGTCGGAGGCTGCGCGGCGCGCGCGCCCGCCTGGCGGGGTGTCCCCGTCCCCCTTGCCCCCGTGCCCCTCATCCTCCGTCCGCGGGAGCGTGGTGCGGCAGGGGTGGGGACGCCCGGGAGGTCGAGGGGTGGGTTCCTTCCCCGCTACGCGGCGCGTCCGACGCCGCGTAGCGGATGGCGGACAGGCGGCGGGGACCGGGTACGGCGGTCCGGCGGCGGCGACTCTGGACGAGCGCCGGGCGCTTCTCGCGGATCTCCCCAGCTACGCGCAAGCGGGGCTTTCCCTCCGGGCGGGCGGGCTTTAATTTTGTAACGAAAATAAATAGGCTTTAACGAAACACGGCTCGTAACGAAAGTGGGAAAATATACGTAAATTTGCCGCGTCGTTGCATAAACCGCAAGGTTCAAAATATTGGAAAAAAGTAGCGGCTTGTACACCGGGAATTACGGTACATTTGGTTTGAGATATATATATAATATAATAGTTGTCTATTGTTTCAGCAGATGATCAGCCTATTAATTTGCTGATTGGTGACGCTTCATCAACATCAAGCATGATACTGTCCAGTATCTTAGGGCCAGTATCTGTGCCGATTGTGAGTATCATTTTGTCCCGGAATAAACATCTACAAACATTTTGTTTTGGTACAGATTGGTAGATTTTAATATTCACAATATTTAACTCTATCTTTTTTTGTTAAAGAAATACTATAAAGTGTTAATTCTTTCTCTCAGATCAGTTACTTTGCTTCCTGCCCATGTCTTAGTGACAGGACAAAATTCCCTAACTTCTTCAGAACAATGCCCAGCGACATTTACCAAGCCAGGGTCATGGCACAACTAGCCACTCGATACAACTGGAACTGGGTGGGAGCAGTAATTGAAAACAATGACTATGGTCACTTTGCGATGAAGGTATATGCTTTTTATATTAAATTATCAAAAAGAAAACCTCATGTATTTCCTTTGTATGTGGGACACAAATGTATAAATATGAACTTGTTCTTTTAATTTTGTTTGAGATTTCAGGTATTTCAGGAAGAGATTGAGGGGAAAGGGATTTGTTTGGAATTTATTGCGACTCTCAACAGAGGAAATATTGTGAGAGACTCCAGACGTGCAGCACGCACAATTCAAGCTTCCACTGTGAGGGTGATTCTCGTTTTTTGCTGGTATACATTAATAAGGGATATTTTTCTGGAACTGTCCAAAAGGAATGTGAGTATCCTGCCTGGAAGTTACTCATTAAATCATTATATACATACATACATACATATATATCATAATTATGGCAAGCCGTTCAAGAAATTATTCAACGTGACATTCCCTTAGCATTCGTTCAGTATATATCAGCATTCGTTCCATATTTTAAAATTTCACATTTTATATATAATAATTTACTGAATGGCTTGCTATTATATGTATATATGTATATATAGACATATTAGACATATGGGTGTGTGTGTCTGTGTTTTTCTTCTTGTTGTAGGTAACTGACAGACAGTTTCTGGCCAGTGAAGCTTGGAGCACAAGTGATGATTTACTCAAAGATCTTGCCATCTCTAAAGTTGCAAATGGTGTTCTTGGTGTGGCCATCAAAAGTTCAACAATACCTGGATTTGAAAATTATCTCAGAGATTTGCACCCAGTTCATCGATCTGATGATGAATTCTTACAAGAATTCTGGGAAAATGAGTTTGGATGCAATCCCTCTCTCGCAAACATTTCTACTTCATCTCCTGCCAAGTGGTCAATTCAGAAATTTCTACCACCTTGCAGTGGGACAGAGTCACTGAAGGGAGTGCAGCATCCATTTACTGACACCTCTCATCTAAGAGTTGCATATAATGCATACCTCGCTGTTTATGCTGCAGCCCACGCCCTTCACAGCCTTCTCTCCTGCAGTGATACAGAGCGGCCTTCTGGAAGCAACAGCTCTACTTGCTCCTCTCCCAAACACATCAAACCCATAGAGGTTAATACTCATGTAAATGGATCATATTATCATTAATATATAGTTTTATTAAGACTTATATTCTCAAAATCTGATGCTTTCAGCTGTTGCAGCACCTGAATCGAGTGAACGTCACCACACCACAAGGAGACATGTTTCATTTCCAGGGTTCAGATATTCCAGCAAAGTACGACCTTGTCAACTGGCAGATGAACTCTGAAGGGCAACTTAATCTTGTTTTGATTGGTCATGTGGATGGTTTAGATCTTCATGTTGAGGAATCAGCAATTCAGTGGAGCGCCGGATCCAATCAGGTAGTTTGATCATCAGTTATCTTAAAGTGACAAATAATAAATACATTCCCAACAACATTATTTGGCTGTTTGTTCAGGTGCCAGTTTCAGTGTGCAGTGAGAGCTGCCCTCCAGCTACCAGGAGGGCCAACAGGAAGGGAGAGCCTCTATGCTGCTTTGACTGTATTCCGTGTGCGAAAGGGGAAATTAGCAATAAAAACGGTGAGGAAATCACTCCAACAGACAGAACAAACTCAAATAGTTGTTCTTGTTTGTGTTGTATATTCTGTACTTTTCCCCTGTTCTGAACTCTTCTAGATTCCCTTCAATGTGCACGCTGTCCTGATGAGTTCTGGTCCAATGCTGACCAAACTGCCTGTATCCCTCGTGAGCTGGACTTCCTCTCCTTTAATGAAACCTTGGGCATTACTCTGACTACAGCTGCTGTGTCTGGAGCTGTAGTGACAACAGCTGTGTTTGTGGTGTTTCTTTACTATCGTCAGACACCTATGGTAATAAATTAGAGTGAATTAAAGGGTTTATATTAATGACTATATATATGTATATTTACTAATTGCACCATATTGTTTAACTGTCTGAATGTTTTTGACTCATCTCCTTCACCCCCAGGTGCGAGCCAACAATTCAGAACTGAGCTTTTTGCTTCTTCTGTCACTGAAGCTCTGCTTCCTGTGCTCATTGGTGTTCATTGGTTGTCCATCAGTCTGGTCTTGTCGGTTCCAGCAGGCAGCCTTTGGGATCAGCTTTGTCCTTTGTGTTTCCTGCCTCCTTGTCAAAACACTAGTAGTTCTTGCTGTTTTCCGCTCAGCTCAGCCTGGTGCTGGAGCCTTGATGAAGTGGTTTGGTCCAGGTGTACAGAGAGGAAGTGTCTGCTTCTTTACGTCTGTACAGGTATGAAAATCAGTTCATTTGAATTGAATCAATTTTTATTAGTTTCATTTATACCTGCAGTATACACAATAATCAATAAGGAATAACATTACAGAAATGTGCTGACGTTCTCCTCAGGTTATCATCTGTACAGTTTGGCTGTCCCTCAGCCCACCAGTGCCTGAACGTGATCTGGGTTTCCAAGGGTCAAAGGTCACCTTGAAGTGTGCCATGGCCTCTGTGGTGGGCTTTTCTCTAGTCCTTGGCTACATTGGCCTGCTGGCTTGTACCTGCCTCCTTTTGGCCTTTCTTGTGAGGAATCTCCCAGACAACTTCAACGAGGCCAAACTGATCACCTTCAGCATGCTGATATTCTGTGCTGTCTGGGTGACCTTTGTCCCTGCTTACATTAGCTCTCCAGGGAAGTATGTTGTTGCTGTGGAAATATTTGCAATCCTAGCCTCGAGCTATAGTTTACTGCTCTGCATTTTTGCCCCCAAATGTTTCATCATTCTTTTGAGACCTGAAAGAAACACTAAGAAACACTTGATGGCCAAATAGTAAAAATGTCACTGGCCACATTCTTGTCAGTAAAATATGTTTCATATTAGTATGGTGTTTGAATTCCCTTACATTTACTCAGATATTTATTGAATTTTGTATGTAAAAGTGCTTATTTACATTGCCTTAAGTTTTCTATAGTTTCTGAATTTGACAGAATAAAATATTTGCCTTGATCTGTGTTATGAAATTTTAAAAATTATTATTATTATTCACAGTCTTGTTTTGTGTTTCATGAAGTTGTGTTTGTTTCATTTTCAATTGTAGATTGTACTATGGGTTTACATTCAAAATCTAAGTTCAATGAAGAATTTAGGTTATTGTCATATACATGTATCAACAAAGCAAATTTATAATACAATGGATGTACAAACTCAATGAGAGTTCAAAGCAATGCTTCAAATAAAGATGCATTCTGAATGAACAATGACAATGCGATCGTGTACGTCTCTGTAAACAAAGCCTTTCAATATGGCTGGACGCAATGCATTGTGGGAAAGGAGGAACTGCTCTATAAGCAGTTTACAATGGAGAGTATGAGTTGCGTGCTACTGAGATGGCGCGACACGGATCATCAACCCGCGCCGAGCGGCGAGGTTATGGCACTTGTCACCACACACACGCAACTCATGGGTCAACTGACAGTTTGGGTTCAGATTCGGATGGATATAGTGCGCTTGCCCCTTGCAGACCAGACGAGTGGTTGCCATCTGGGTCACCCCAGAGCAGCTGCTGTACAGTTGATATATTGTTTGTAAATAAATGTATTATTCCAGCATCAAAAGCTCTTTCTCAGTGTTGTTTTTATTGCTTTCTTGACGTAAACAACTGTTGAGATGTATAATGTGTCACTAAAACAACAAATATTAGAGTCAAAGTCAGTGATCTGCTTGAAATGACTCTCTGCGCAAAAAGCTCGTTTGCTCAGCTTTCTGTTGAAAACTGGTGATTTGGGTGAAAACTGCCTTTGTTTAACGTCCAATAACTCCAGAACGAAAAAAAGATAGGAACCCATTTTTTTTGGCTGATGCAAGCTGATGAAAGAAGAGACGTTAATATTTAGTAGGTTCTGTATTTACATAGTTATAGTACACAATATTTTGAGAGTTGAGAAATATCGGTCAAAATCAGAGGAAAAGGCTGCCACTCAACCACAGGTCCACTTGCTTCAGATTCAAATTTCAAGGATTACCATGACCTTGATGAATAAGAATCTACAACAGCAAATAATATATGACATTGACCCACTGTGAAAGAGAAACTTTTTTTAATGGATTATGGAGAAAATGCAATAATAATCAAAGGTGTACATGCATACAATTAATCATGAATAAGTGTGCAAGTAGGAAGTGTAATTAATATGAATTTTACTGGTAAAATATTTCTGTTGTATATCCTTTATTAACTTCTTAATGTAGTGTAACATAATTTTGGTGAAAAGAACAAGCATGAAATGTACTTACACACAGACAAACGTGTTTGAGGGCTTTACTAGCATTCGATCAAGAAAAACTATCTTGCCATCAGGATCAATGCAAATATTTTATTCTGTCAAATTCAGAAACTATAAAAACCTTAAGGCAATGTAAATAAGAAACACTTTTAGATACAAAATTCCATAAATATCTGAGTAAATCTGTCAAACCTATGACACTTGAAAAGGAAACAAATCTAAGGGAATTCAAACACCATACTAATATGAAACATATTTTATTGACGAGAATGTGGCCAGTGAGATTTTTGCTATTTGGCCATCAAGTGTTTCTTAGTGTTTCTTTCAGGTCTCAAAAGAATGATGAAACATTTGGGGGCAAAAATGAAAAGAAGTAAACTATAGCTCGAAGCCAGGATTGCAAATATTTCCACAGCTACAACATACTTCCCTGGAGAGCTAATGTAAGCAGGGACAAAGGTCACCCAGACAGCACAGAATATCAGCATGCTGAA
This sequence comes from Brachionichthys hirsutus, assembly GCF_040956055.1. Lineage (NCBI taxonomy): Eukaryota > Metazoa > Chordata > Actinopteri > Lophiiformes > Brachionichthyidae > Brachionichthys > Brachionichthys hirsutus. The sequence goes on along the minus strand of NW_027180373.1, from coordinate 35,627 downwards.
GGTGATCAGTTTGGCCTCGTTGAAGTTGTCTGGGAGTTTCCTCACAAGAAAGGCCAAGAGGAGGCAGGTACAAGCCAGCAGGCCAATGTAGCCAAGGACCACAGAAAAGCCCACCACAGAGGCCATGGCACACTTCACGGTGACCTTTGACCCTTGGAAACCCAGATCACGTTCAGGCACTGGTGGGCTGATGGACAGCCAAACTGTACAGATGATAACCTGATGAGAACGTCAGCACATTTCTGTAATGTTATTCCTTATTGATTATTGTGTATACTGCAGGTATAAATGAAACGAATAAAAATTGATTCAATTCAAATGAACTGATTTTCATACCTGTACAGACGTAAAGAGGCAGACACTTCCTCTCTGTACACCTGGACCAAACCACTTCATCAAGGCTCCAGCACCAGGCTGAGCTGAGCGGAAAACAGCGAGAACTACTAGTGTTTTGACAAGGAGGCAGGAAACACAAAGGACAAAGCTGATCCCAAAGGCTGCCTGCTGGAACCGACAAGACCAGACTGATGGACGACCAATGAACACCAATGAGCACAGGAAGCAGAGCTTCAGTGACAGAAGAAGCAAAAAGCTCAGTTCTGAATTGTTGGCTCGCACCTGGGGGTGAAGGAGATGAGTCAAAAACATTCAGACAGTTAAACAATATGGTGCAAGTAGTAAATATACATATATATAAACCCTTTAATTCACTCTAATTTATTACCATAGGTGTCTGACGATAGTAAAGAAACACCACAAACACAGCTGTTGTCACTACAGCTCCAGACACAGCAGCTGTAGTCAGAGTAATGCCCAAGGTTTCATTAAAGGAGAGGAAATCCAGCTCACGAGGGATACAGGCAGTTTGGTCAGCATTGGACCAGAACTCATCAGGACAACGTGCACATTGAAGGGAATCTAGAGGAGTTCAAAACAGGGGAAAAGTACAGAATATACAACACAAACAAGAACAACTATTTGAGTTTGTTCTGTCTGTTGGAGTGATTTCCTCACCGTTTTTATTGCTAATTTCCCCTTTAGCACACGGAATACAGTCAAAGCAGCATAGAGGCTCTCCCTTCCTGTTGGCCCTCCTGGTACCTGGAGGGCAGCTCTCACTGCACACTGAAACTGGCACCTGAACAAACAGCCAAATAATGTTGTTGGGAATTAATTTATTATTTGTCACTTTAAGATAACTGGTGATCAAACTACCTGATTGGATCCGGTGCTCCACTGAATTGCTGATTCATCAACATGAAGATCTAAACCATCCACATGACCAATCAAAACAATATTAAGTTGCCCTTTGGAGTTCATCTGCCAGTTGACAAGGTCATACTTTGCTGGAATATCTGAACCCTGGAAATGAAACATGTCTCCTTGTGGTGTGGTGACGTTCACTCGATTCAGGTGCTGCAACAGCTGAAAGCATCAGATTTTGAGAATATAAGTCTTAATAAAACTATATATTAATGATAATATGATCCATTTACATGAGTATTAACCTCTATGGGTTTGATGTGTTTGGGAGAGGAGCAAGTCGAGCTGTTGCTTCCAGAAGGCCGCTCTGTATCACTGCAGGAGAGAAGGCTGTGAAGGGCGTGGGCTGCAGCATAAACAGCGAGGTATGCATTATATGCAACTCTTAGATGAGAGGTGTCAGTAAATGGATGCTGCATTCCCTTCAGGGATTCTGCCCCGCTGCAGGGTGGTAGAAATTTCTGAATTGACCACTTGGCAGGAGATGAAGTAGAAATGTTTGCGAGAGAGGGATTGCATCCAAACTCATTTTCCCAGAATTCTTGTAAGAATTCATCATCAGGTCGATGAACTGGGTGCAAATCTGTGAGATAATTTTCAAATCCAGGTATTGTTGAACTTTTGATGGCCACACCAAGAACACCATTCGCAACTTTTGAAATGGCAATATCTTTGAGCAAATCATCACTTGTGCTCCAAGACTCACTGGCCAGAAACTGTCTGTCAGTCACCTGGAGCATGACAAAAATAAATTAATAATAAATAATACAATTTTGTTCTTAAAAACGTATCTAAATATTTAGATTAGGAATTTCAATGTGAAATACTCACATTCCTTTTGGACAGTTCCAGAAACATATCCCTTATTAATGTATACCAGCAAAAAATGAGAATCACCCTCACAGTGGAAGCTTGAATTGTGCGTGCTGCACGTCTGGAGTCTCTCACAATATTACCTCTGTTGAGAGTCTCAATGAATTCCAAACACACACCTTTCCCCTCAATCTCTTCCTGAAATACCTGAAATTTCACAATAAAATTTAGTTCATATTTATGTCCCATATAAAAGAGAAATTGTATGAGATATTTTTAGTAATTTATATAACAAAATAAACAAATAAGAAAATGAATCATAATAAAAACTGTAAACCTGCATTGCCAAGTGACCATAATCACTGTTATCAATTACTGCTCCCATCCAAGTCCAGTTGTAGTGAGTGGCTAGTTGTGCCATGACCCTGGCCTGGTAAATATCACTGGGAATTGTTCTGAAGAAATTAGGGAATTTTGTCCTGTCACTGAGACATGGGCAGGAAGCCAAATAACTGATCTGAAAGAAAGATTCATATTAAACAGTTTGACAGTGCTTTAAGAGAATACATGCATTCTTTTTTTGTTTTATATATTTGTGAAATATCATGTCAACCACTACAAAAATAAACTTAATTCAACATTTATTTTTTTCATTTTTTGAGGTAATGAAACTCACAATTGGCACAGAAAGAGGCCCCAAGATACTTGACAGAATTATACTTGATGTAGATGTAGGACTGCCAATCAGCAAAGGGATGGGCTGATCACCTGCTGATAGTAACAGACAATCTTTAATATTACAGTAATATAGTTCGATATTGCTGCTTTGTTTGAGATTATGTTAATTCATACCATCTGTCCCTCCAGGTGGTTTATCATCTTCCGAATGACGGGTAGAGACTTGTAAATTGCAGCTGTCTGAGTCTCCTCCAACCAGTGATAGTGCGCCTTTAAGAACCCAGGGGTATCTTCCACAACTGTCAAATATACGGTAGCCCAGCTTCACTCCTGGCAGCAGCGTGCTGTTACGATTGATTTCCTCCACCGCAAATGTCACGGCATATGTGGTTTTTAATCCACCTAATTCAAAACTAAAAATAATTGGAACAAAACATATTTGAGATGTAGATAGATAGATAGATAGATAGATAGATAGATAGATAGATAGATAGATAGATAGATAGATAGGGTCAATTATTAACTTGAGTTTGTTCAGCCGTTCGCAAGTTGTTCAACAATTTATCGAATTCAATTATATTTCATCAAAAAACATATGAGCAAAACAAAAACAACAAAACAAACATATTGCCATCACGTAAAGAACATAATCACATTGTGATTAGATTTACCCAGTGCAAGGTTCATAATATGGCATCTTGGTGAAGTCTTGATCTGCAGCAGGATGTGTGAAATGCAAATGCAAAAGTCCACCAAAAATCACATCTCCTTTCTGGGAAAGACTGTACCTGCTCCAGCCATCCCACCGGGAGCATAGTACAGAATGAGCAACTCCCAGATCAATTTCTCTGCCCAGTACAATGAAAAGGAGCATGGAGAGGGCAATGTTGGGCCTCCGAGTCAGGAACCACAGGAATGAAAGCATAGATTCTGTTCTGGACAATTATCACATAAAAAAATAAATAAAAAAAAAATAAACAAAAAGCATAAAAGTAAAAATTAAATCTTCATATCGTAATCGGCATGAATGACAGCTTCAATAATTTCAGTTAGTCATACACAATTAATGTAAAGCTGTTTCTTCAAATTTGACAATGGATTAGAAAAATTTAAGACAAATAAAACCTCACAGAAAAAAGGCAACATACACTGTTTTGAATGATACAGACACTAAATTCAAATATACAGTAACATGAAAAGCTTGTGAAAATTACCTGCAAATAGGGAATACACTATTAACTCAAACATGTTTCATTTAGTTATATATGCCATATCACACAAGAAAACATAAATTCTGGTAACGATTTCTTGACTCAAACATACCCCATGCTTTCTTGCGCAAGTGGACCATTGATCTTGGTATTTATATTCAGCGTTGTGTTTTGAAAGAAAAAAAAACTTTTGACAACAGCAACACACAAGCAAAAATTATTCCTCTCTGGAGTACTGGAGGAAAAACAATCCAACTGTAATGTGGATATGATGCTCGGATTGTTGGATGTGTGTATGTGTGTGCAGTTTATATCCCACAATACTGTGCGATGCAGTGACGTGCAGTCGGGGAGGCCCGTGAGGCTGTGCCTAACCTCCCCTGTTATCATGGAACAAAAAGGAAAATAAAAAAAGATATTAATTATATTTACCCAGTGAGTTAACTTCAACAGTTTTAGATTATTTTTCATTTAAAATCACAGAATCTTCACATTTATCATTCAAATAATGAGAAGAGATGTGCAGTGAGGGGCCAGCCAGCTGTGCAAAACAGTACCCTGTTGTACTGCGTCTGTCATGTACTGAAGATGCCCAGTCAGAATCACTAAATGCAACTAGTTTAAGTTCTTCAGTGTTTTTCTTAAAGACTAACTTTTATTGCCATAATTTTTGTTTATATATTTTAGCTTTTTCCTTATGCATATTTACATATTTATAGTTATTTAATAGCGTAACTATTGTTCAGGAAATGTTTTCCGCACGTGCACTAATTGGTGATGCACGCTAGTTAAGGAGAAGGCGAAGTAAGACCAATAAATGTTACGTCAAGTTTAAAGTCCTCATTTCTGCCTCTAAGTAAGGGTCAGCCAGCGAGGTATGTTATTTACGTTTACATATTTATTTGTATGCAATTATTTGTACTTCATTGTATTTCATGTTGCTTTTAGTTTGACGGTGGCATTGATGGTGGCCTTGATGGTGGCGTCTTATGTTGTAAAGCAAGCCAAGTTCTACAGCCTACATTAAACCCACTATTGCCAGCAGTAAAAAGAACTCTTTATTGACTTCGAACGGACAAGAAGAGGTGGAAGTGATACTAACTCATAGTCAGTTGTGCCTTTTAGATATCTGAGGACTTGTTTTGCAGTCACCAAATCTTCCCTTTTTGGTTGTGCTAAAGTTTGGGAAAGCCTGCTAACAACCCAGCTTATATCTGGTCTTGTGCACGTCATGGCATAAATAAGACTGCCCACAATTTCCCGGTACTCTCTGGGATTAACAGTCTCATGCTTGTCATTTTCTTCCATGATGGTCGTGTTTGTTTTGAACTCACAAGGTGTAGATCGAGGGTTTGCACTCAGACATGCCAAAACGTTCAAGCATCCTTTCAATGTTCCTTTTCATCCTGATCTCACCTTCTTTTTGTTCAAACTGTAGCCCAAGAAAATATGATATTTTCTCAAAATTCTTCATGTTGAATTTAGATCTCATTGTTTCTTTGAATGCATCAAGTAGTTCAGAGTTGCCAGCAGCAATTATTAAATCATCTACCCAAATGATTTTATGTCATTGAATGAAGTGTCATTATTTACCATTTTCAAGTAGCAGAGTCTGTCGTATTCTTCAATAGCAAAGACAGTCCCACCTTTATGGATGAGTTCATTTTGGTCTTTCTTGAAAATCACCTGTGCTCCGTTGGTTGTGGCCGCCTTTCACTGAGAAAATGCACTGAGGATAGGATGGGATGAGGAGAACATCCCTCAGTGTCACGGTGGTCCACTTTCCTTGTGTGTCCTGTAGAGTGACGGTCGCGTCTCCCCTCTTTAACGCCACGTTGTTAGTTCTGGATCCATCGGCGAGTTCCATGCAGTGCTTTCTTGAATCAAAGGTCTTGTCAAAGTGTGTGAACTTGTTCCCGTCTGTGATAATATGTGAGGAGGCTCCGCAGTCCACCAATAACTTTCCATTCATTACATGTTGGTGGAAATCTCTGGCTGACTTGAAACACAAAGGTTTGTTCTTTGGGCTCTTACTGTCTCTCTGCTGTCTGTTTAGCCTCATCCTTGTGTTTATTCTTCCTTCTACAGGTCTCATCACTGTGTGTGGAACTTCTGTGGTAGCTGCACCACTTTGGGGTCGCATTTTGGCGGCAGTCTTTGATGATGTGTCCACGGTTCCCACATCCATAACACGTGACTGACGTGAGGTCAACTTTCATCACGTTGTCCGCTTTCGGTTTACTTTCAAATCTCTCTGTCTCTTCGTAGCTACGCAGGTTGCTCTTAAACTGCGTGAATGTTATGTCTTCTGTGCTTTGAGCCGTGTGAATGGCAAAAGGCTTGTACGTTTCTGGAAGCCCCTTTAAAATCATGGCGATAATCAGGCCGTCGCTGATGACTTCTTTTGCATTTCTCAAGGCTGTTACTGTTTTCTCAGCTCGTATAATGTAGCCCGTTACTGGTTCGTCTGGTCTCTTCTGTAAGGACGTGAGTTCGGTATACAGCGCAACGATTCTCGGCTAAGTCGGCTTACCCTGGCAAGCATAGTGGTCGCGCAGCATCTACAGGGCTTTTCTGCCGTCATCGGCGGCATCCCGCATAACCAGGGACAGACTTTTGTCGTCGGGAATTGGATGAGTTCTGCATAGCAGTCAGCGTTTTTGTCAGCATCGGGTTCAGTGGGTGGAAAGTATGACGTCTTTTAGGCCAATGATGCGCAGATGGCCGAGGAACTTTACTTCCCAAAGTTCATAGTCATTTTCATCTCCGCTAAACACTGACCTTTGCCATCGTCTACCTGTGCCACGTCTGGGCCCATAACCTGTTGAGCTCGTAGCATTCTCTGCTTCATCTCCCATGGTGGAAATAAATGTTGACACGCCGTTTCTTCATCCTTGTACACTGCATATGAGAACACATATCTATTACTAGGTTTGTAGAGTGTTTTGTTTATAGACCCTTTTTGGTTGTTTTTCTTTAGTTGGCTCCGCTTAAATTGGTTGTTTTTTTTCTGTGTTTAACAAGTACCATAAAAATGTATGCAATGTTTTTAAAGAAATGCGTCAGCATCTGGAAGCATGCACGTATCTCAAATGCATGCCTGCATCTTAATGCATACATATCACTTGCAGGCTGGCTCATATCTCAGAATGCTCGTATGTCAAAGGGCTTGTATGTCGAATTATTGCTGTATAATATCTTTAGCATAATAGCATAATAGCCTAAGTCTTAGCCTTTGCCTCTTGGTAATGGCCAATTATTGTTGTGTTCCAAAAAGGAACTAGCAGGAATTAGGACCCCAAAATGCAGAGACGGAGACGTAAAACAGTTCAAAGTCTTTAATAAAGCAAAACTCAAAACGCTCAGAAAAAGTACTGAGGGGGCACGGGCTGGACTTCCAGTAATCAAACAAAAAATCACAGCCAACAAAAAACCAAGGTAAGTAAGACTGGAAATACAAAAAACAAAAAAAACTGACATTACTAACCACTACACCACCGTGCCACCAAGATAAGGACGAATGGGTATGACACTTCCATCTTAGACACTCCCATCCACGATGGGATTTCTAATGTCATTTTAACAATATTTTATAATTGCAAAACCACAAATACAACTACATACAAATATGCAGGTGCAAGAGATCATTTCAGGTGTACAATTGCAAATCCAATAAACAGAATGCTATATGAGATGAGATGGAAGAATAAACGTAGTGAGATTAAATGCCATAATACTTCCATCTAGTGGCCGTAATTAAGTACATTTGGACTTAATTTTCACATGCTCCACTTTCATCATTTAATTTGTTCATTGAACTGATTTGAGGAAGTTACATTCCAATAAGGCTTAGAAGAGTTGAAATATTCCTTGAATTGACATGATTTGCAAAGGTTTTCTTTAAAAACTGCTGTAATTAATAAATCTAAAACAATATTTTGACAACAGCATTGACCTGGGATAAAAAAAGAAAGTTATTAATTATTATGAAGAAAACAAAACAAAAAAGAACACATGTATATATTCATTCATTCATTTTCCAACCGCTTATTCCGTCATGGGGTCGCGGGCCAAGCTGGAGCCAATCTCAGCAGTCAATGGGCGAGAGGCGGGGTACACCCTGGACAAGCCGCCAGTCCATCGCAGGGCAACACAGAGACAGTGTTGCCCTGCATGTATATAATTTGTCATAAATAACCATGCATCATTAAGATAATTGATATAGATTTTTATGACACAATATATTTATTGACACAAACATTGATATAGAGCCAAGAAAAGTTAAATGTGAGAGATTGCTCACATTAGATGAAGAAAAACTATCGTGACATTTTTGCTATTTGGCCATCAAGTGTTTCTTAGTGTTTCTTTGAGGTCTCAAAAGAATAATAAAACATTTGGGAGCAAAAATGAAAAGAAGTAAACTATAGCTCGAGGCTAGGATTGCAAATATTTCCACAGCAACAACATACTTCCCTGGAGAGCTAATGTAAGCAGGGACAAAGGTCACCCAGACAGCACAGAATATCAGCATGCTGAAGGTGATCAGTTTGGCCTCGTTGAAGTTGTCTGGGAGTTTCCTCACAAGAAAGGCCAAGAGGAGGCAGGTACAAGCCAGCAGGCCAATGTAGCCAAGGACCACAGAAAAGCCCACCACAGAGGCCATGGCACACTTCAAGGTGACCTTTGACCCTTGGAAACCCAGATCACGTTCAGGCACTGGTGGGCTGAGGCACAGCCACACAGTACAGATGATAACCTGATGAGAACGTCAGCACATTTCTGTAATGTTATTCCTTATTGATTATTGTGTATACTGCAGGTATAAATGAAACTAATAAAAATTGATTCAATTCAAATGAACTGATTTTCATACCTGTACAGACGTAAAGAAGCAGACACTTCCTCTCTGTACACCTGGACCAAACCACTTCATCAAGGCTCCAGCACCAGGCTGAGCTGAGCGGAAAACAGCAAGAACTACTAGTGTTTTGACAAGGAGGCAGGAAACACAAAGGACAAAGCTGATCCCAAAGGCTGCCTGCTGGAACCGACAAGACCAGACTGATGGACGACCAATGAACACCAATGAGCACAGGAAGCAGAGCTTCAGTGACAGAAGAAGCAAAAAGCTCAGTTCTGAATTGTTGGCTCGCACCTGGGGGTGAAGGAGATGAGTCAAAAACATTCAGACAGTTAAACAATATGGTGCAATTAGTAAATATACATATATATATATAGTCATTAATATAAACCCTTTAATTCACTCTAGTTTATTACCATAGGTGTCTGACGATAGTAAAGAAACACCACAAACACAGCTGTTGTCACTACAGCTCCAGACACAGCAGCTGTAGTCAGAGTAATGCCCAAGGTTTCATTAAAGGAGAGGAAGTCCAGCTCACGAGGGATACAGGCAGTTTGGTCTACATTGGACCAGAACTCATCAGGACAGCGTGCACATTGAAGGGAATCTAGAAGAGTTCAGAACAGGGGAAAAGTACAGAATATACAATACAAACAAGAACAACTATTTGAGTTTGTTCTGTCTGTTGGAGTGATTTCCTCACCGTTTTTATTGCTAATTTCCCCTTTAGCACACGGAATACAGTCAAAGCAGCATAGAGGCTCTCCCTTCCTGTTGGCCCTCCTGGTAGCTGGAGGGCAGCTCTCACTGCACACTGAAACTGGCACCTGAACAAACAGCCAAATAATGTTGTTGGGAATTTATTTATTATTTGTCACTTTAAGATAACTGGTGATCAAACTACCTGATTGGATCCGGTGCTCCACTGAATTGCTGATTCATCAACATGATGATCTAAACCATCCACATGACCAATCAAAACAAGATTAAGTTGCCCTTTGGAGTTCATCTGCCAGTTGACAAGGTCGTACTTTGCTGGAATATCTGAACCCTGGAAATGAAACATGTCTCCTTGTGGTGTGGTGACGTTCACTCGATTCAGGTGCTGCAACAGCTGAAAGCATCAGATTTTGAGAATATAAGTCTTAATAAAACTATATATTAATGATAATATGATCCATTTACATGAGTATTAACCTCTATGGGTTTGATGTGTTTGGGAGAGGAGCAAGTAGAGCTGTTGCTTCCAGAAGGCCGCTCTGTATCACTGCAGGAGAGAAGGCTGTGAAGGGCGTGGGCTGCAGCATAAACAGCGAGGTAGACGTTATATGAGATCCTTAGATGAGAGGTGTCAGTAAATGGATGCTGCACTCCCTTCAGTGACTCTGTCCCACTGCAAGGTGGTAGAAATTTCTGAATTGACCACTTGGCAGGAGATGAAGGAGAAATGTTTGAGAGAGAGGGATTGCATCCAAACTCATTTTCCCAGAATTCTTGTAAGAATTCATCATCAGATCGATGAACTGGGTGCAAATCTCTGAGATAATTTTCAAATCCAGGTATTGTTGAACTTTTAATGGCCACACCAAGAACACCATTTGCAACTTTAGAGATGGCAAGATCTTTGAGTAAATCATCACTTGTGCTCCAAGACTCACTGGCCAGAAACTGTCTGTCAGTCACCTGGAATAAGGCAATATAAATAAATAAATAAAATAAAATAAAATAAAATATAAACATTGGGCAGACAAAAAATATGTACAGAATATTAAATATATATATGTTTTAATGAGGAAATCCCAAGCAGAATACTCACATTCCTTTTGGACAGTTCCAGAAACATATCCCTTATTAATGTATACCAGCAAAAAATGAGAATCACCCTCACAGTGGATGCTTGAATTGTGCGTGCTGCACGTCTGGAGTCTCTCACAATATTTCCTCCGTTGAGAGTCTCAATGAATTCCAAACAAATCCCTTTCCCCTCAATCTCCTCCTGAAATACCTGAAATTTCAAACAAAATTAAAAGAACCAAGTTCATATTTATATATTTGTGTCCCACATATGAGGGATATACGCAAGATTTTCTGTTTGGTCATTTCGATTTTAAGAACAAGAACATAAACCTGTATTGCCAAGTGACCATAATCACTGTCATCAATTACTGCTCCCATCCAAGTCCAGTTGTAGTGTGTGACGAGTTGTGCCATGACCCTGGCCTGGTAAATATCACTGGGAATTGTTCTGAAGAAATTAGGGAATTTTGTCCTGTCACTGAGACATGGGCAGGAAGCCAAATAACTGATCTGAAAGAAAGATTCAGAATGATCATTTTAACAATGTATCATTCAGTTCTTTTGTTTTTAAATATTGTATCAACCGCTACAAAAAACAAACATATATTTCGTGATGTAATAAAACTCACAATAGGCACAGAGACAGGCTCTAAGACACTGGACAGTATCATGCTTGCCGTGGATGTAGCACCACCAATTAGCAAAGGAATGGACTGATCACCTGCCGATAACAGACAATATTTGATACAACAGTCATATAGTTTGTTCATGGCATTGTCAAGTCATACCAGCTGTCTTGCCAGGCGAGGATTGTAAGATGCAGCTGTATGAGTCTCCTGCAACCAGTGATAGAGCACCTTGAAGAGACCAGGGGTATTGGCCACAACTGTCAAATATACGGTAGCCCAGCTTCACCCCTGGCAGCAGCGTGCTGTTACGATTTATTTCTTCCACAGCAAAGGTCATAGCATATATGCTTTTTAATCCACCTAGCTCAAAACTTAAGAGAATAAGACATATGTGTGATGAGTGCATAAAACAAAATAAATATATGGTTGGGTACAAAATATGCTAAACAAAATCCACTATTATCAAATTGTGTTTATCTCAGATAGAGAGTTTATAACATTGACATATTTTGATGAAAATCTTGAGTTCTGTAGGGCTTTCATAACCTAAGTTGCTCAACCATTCGTAGAAATAAACTCTATTTCAACAAAAACGTATGAACATGACAAAGAAATGTATACAAAAAAATGCAAAGTCCACTTACCACCAAAACAACATAATTTTCATACATTTGATTGCAACCAACGTGATTAGATTTACCCAGTGCAAGGTTGAAAAAGTGGCAGCTTGGTGAAGTCTTGGTCTACAGCAGGACGTGTGAAATGCAAATCAAAAAGTCCACCAATAATCACATCTCCGTCCTGGGATAGACTGTTGTTGCTCCATGCGGCCGACCTGGAGCATAATGCCGACTGAACATCCCCCAGACCCACTTGATTACTTTGGACACCAAGAAGGCAAACGGGAAGGGCAAAGGACAGCCACCGAGCCAGGAACCAGAAGAGTGATGACAGCTTCTGTTCTGGAAAATTATCACAGAATAAAATTAATATTTTTTAAAATGTATATAATAATCGCTATTAATGACAGCTGCAATCATTTTTGTTTGTGAAATTTGGTGTTTCATCAGACCTGACAATAAATTGCATGAATTTTAGACAAAACTGTAAAGTTCTACATCAGACAGCGTTCAGCAGAGCCCATTATCAAATATGTATGTATATATCCATTAAGTTCAATTATAAGATCATAGCCTCCTCATAGTTACCTGTAAAAAGTAAAGATATTATTAAATAAAACATATTTCATTTGTTTATACAGCTCCTATTACCCAACAAACTATAAATTCTGAAAATGGTATCCTCACACATACAGCCTGCCCTCTTTGACCAGATGAGCTGCTGATTTTATGTTTACATTAGGTGCCAAGTGGTAGTGGCACGCAAGAAAAAGTGATGACACCTGCAACGCACACACAGCAAAACTATTTCCCTCTGGAGTGCTGAAAGAAAAATAATTAAATGCAACTGAGTGATTGTGTGTATGACATTGTGAGTGGTGGATATGCATAAAATATGCTTCCTCTTAATAAAATACTGCATGATGTCATTCAAACATCATCATTATAGCTGAGATACTGGGCTGCAGGACAGGAAAGTTAAAGGTTTCATAGACTGCTGCACCTTTATCATTGTGATTGTGATAGTAAATAAACATGGAATTGTTGAAATCAAATATTTTATTGCATTAGTATGAAAATGCTCTTAGTCCTCCGATGAGCGACAATACAAAAAAGGGATGCTGTAGCACGTAACCAATAAAAAGAAAACCCCTGCTGCTCTGCCATCCTTGGCCAGAGTGACAACTACATAAGGCCTGATGTAGTTGTCACTGTTTTTAATTCCATGATGTTAAACAAAATAAATAAATAAAAGAGTATTTTTGCAGTCTGTATCAAAGCAAATATAAAAATAAAAACCTTTGAACTCCAAAATCTTTAAAAATTATTTTGCAATTATGTTTTCAAATTCTATAAATCATAGCGAGGGAAACAAATTCAACAAGAGAGGCTCATGTGCTATATTAAACCTGAAGCGAACAAATCCATGTCCCCTATTGTATCCAGTGGAGCTATTTCTTCAGTGCAGTTGGTTTTGGGGAACACATGTATTAATTGGTGCATAGTCATGCTTGACATGTCTATATGTAACATGCACACACATAAATGTACGGTTAGAACTGGTAATCAACTAAAACACACAACACAAATAAGGGAGTACCACTTTAAAGAATAGGAAGACTTACATTTGTTCTTGGAAAACATGAATCCCATCTTTTAAAAATCAATGTAGTCAAATGACGCAAAGAAATGAAATCCCTCTTCACTTAGAGTGGCTTCTGAGTCAAATGTACAAATATGGAGCAGGAGCTTAGAGGAACATACATGACAAGTGTTCATACAATCAGTCTCTGAGGGGAACATTTACACATTCAGCAGACAAAAGACAAAACGTTACCCATTTATTTAACTGTTAATAGGAACCTACAGGTCAATGAACATGGGAACAAACAGTGACTCATATTTAAGTATGTATGTATGTATATGTATGTATGTATACAAGTATTTATCTACTGGCTTTTGGTGTGCCATTATCATGAATCACTGCTTGACTATAAATCTTATCGTAGGTTATGTTCAGAGCTACAGCCTGAGCAGAAAGTAGACTTCAGGCTCGGATGCAGCGTGGTTGGAGTCAACAGGCGGAACAGACTCATCTGTAAAATACTGATCTCCGTACTGAGCCAAAGTCTGATAAGGAAATGATGTACATGCTCCTTCGGGGAGTCCTCTGTCTTCCAGCTGACCAAAGTAACCTGCTATGTAAGAACCAGTTGAGTGTCTGTTTGCTGGTGGTTTCTGAGAAACAGATTTATTCCTCAGTACTACTCCACCAGTGCTGGTTGTGCTATTGAAGACCACTCCTGCTCGAGACTTGAGAGAGTCTTGTTGCCTTTCACGGGCGCGGCTGTTGATGTGACGTACTCTGCTTTGGCTCCGAGAGGATAGGCGACGGGTCAGGAGTGGAGGAGTATCCTCCAAATCGCTGGGAACAATAGAACCCACGCTTGTTTCCTGGGGCTGTGGTGGTGGGGATTTTGCTTCCTGATACAACTGAAGAGGCTGCGAACTATCTTTGTCGCTATGTTCCCCCTCCAGACTGACAAGTTTACGCAGCTGTTCTGTAAGTGGATCACAAGCCAGGGATTGGAAAGTTACCTCACCAGTGGTGCCAATCCTCTTTTGCGTCCTCATATGTGGAGTGATGAAACTGCGACTAATGATGTTGTATTTGCTCTGGAAGTTGCATGATATGTCTTCAGAGGTTAGATCTCCCAGGGACTTGGACTTACAAGGGACGGGGGCTGAGTTGTCGAGCAGCGGATTTGCTGGCAAAATACCTTTATTAGAGTGCAGTAAAACTCTCGATTCAGACTGTAACCAGTGCCTTGTATTATTAAGGTTGGTCTTTTTGGTCCAAGAATGCTTTGGGTTGTTTGACTGTGATTGGATTTGGTAGTCTAGCTGAGTGTTTTCATAAGCTGAAGGCTCTAACTGTGAGGCAAGGCCGGCCTTGTTCAAGTGGTTGGACGCTGCGTCACAGTCTGAAGAAGAACATGGGCCTCTGTCGTTGTAGATGTTTATAGATCCAGCAGATTGAGCAGGGAGACTTTCAGAATTTAAGAAACCACTGTGAAAGGATCTTACTGGTTCCCTGACCTGTTTACCTTGAAATGATGTGTTTTGAATCTGGCTGTTATTATAGGTTCTCTGCTGTGAGCAGGGCCTGCTGATGTCTCTGTTGTTATACACCTCAAAACTGCGCTCAAGACCTGAGCAGCTTTTCTGATGAGACGTGGCAGAGTTACGGAGTCTCGAGTTTGAGGGTCTGAGTAGCGATGAAGGTTGGAAGTTGTTCCAGTTTTGGGGATGACTAGAGACCTGATGATAATTTGTAGATACTTCATGAGATGCATGTGACTGATACTGCTGGCCATGGTCACAGTATGACAAAGGCTGTTTTTGTTGGAAGTATTTGGGAGTGGAGTGATTTTGGTAAATGGCTTCTTGATTTGTTGGATTTACAATCTTCTCCCATTGGTTGAGATGTCTCTGTGAGGGGAGCATCATCTCAGAGGGATCCTCATCCACATTTATCTCCACTCCAAAAGCATCATGAGGAAAGTGGAAACAGCAAGCGCTTACAGAGGAGCCCACGTGAATTTTAGAAGCATCCTGTTCTATCACTCGTACAGGTGCTGGGGGATCATAAACTTCCTCATATACACTCTCCTCAGGTTCCTCAGTGTCTTCACTCCTGTCTCTCCATTTGTGCATATCAGCCCAGCTCACATTGTGCCCTTTAACAAAAACCTGATCTGCATTTGCTGGAGAGGACCCCAAGTTGTTAGAGGGTGTGTTCACTACAGGGTTCGACTGAACCTGTACTGTCTGTTTCTTGAGACTATAAACTGATATAGGCAACAGCATCTCCTCGTCTAAAATGGTGTAGATCTCCTCACTGTCAGCAGTTTCTGGGCCAGACAGGAGAGGAAGCGCAGTCTCATCAGCTTTGGAAAAGATTTCATGGTTTATAGGATTTGTTTTATGAACTACCTTTTGAGGACTTATTGGGTCTCCCTTGTTAGAAGATGCGGTTTTGGTCTTGTGAGAAGTACATGAATCTTGCAGTGCTTCAGAAGTGGTAGAATTTAGGTGTGATTGACGGAAAGGGGTATGATCATGAGATAAGAATGTGAATTCATGTAAATCAGTGGTGACTTCAAACTGACTAATCAGCGCAGAAACAGAGCCACACGTGTCTTGCTCATTGCTTGAGGACACTGCGTCAATGAGTCTGGAGATGGTGCTGTCATGCAACGAACAAGGACTCTTCAGATCACAATCCATATTAGCAGGGGAAAGAGGGCCCGTGGAGGAGGGAGCCCAGGAAGATGAAGAGGCCGAAGGCGCATTTGTGAACTTTGTGCTGTTTGATGGCGTTTCTGGTTTCACTGGTCTCATTTGGCCGTTTGTAGAAGGCGAGATATAACAATTTCCTGTCTTTGTGGAGACAATCTTTAATTTGTTGACTTCATTGTTTTCTGACTGAGAATTGGCATGATCCTCTTCTTTGCTTACTTCTCGTCCTCCACCAATAACAAGATAAGAAGTCTCCTCTGATTGGTCAGTCTCTTTATTTCTGTTGATATATTTCTTTGAGGGGGTAGAGAGATTTGGTTCAGTACAAAACGATGATTTGATGAAAGGGTCGAAGGAGGAAGACCTCGGCCTGCTGAATGGGTAAGCTCCTGTGGGCACAGATAATAATAAAAGAATTGTTAAAGAACTTAAAAAAGAAAGGAAATGTTGTAACTGTTTTTACTAGATTTACATATAGATTTACATATAGAACATCAACCAACGTTTAAATGACAACAATTAACACGTCAGTTATCAATACACAGACAAATGGATCACCAAGTTCAATTGTGAAAGGGATGCTGGAAAATGACGCACAGACGTTTTAGAAAAGCAAGACTTTATGTTTGTGCACATTGGATTTGGAAAAAGATAGTCAAATGGGATTGGATTGATCAGATGGGATAATACAACACAGCAATACGTTTTTCAGACCACTTTCAGACAAAATACACTGGATGGACGATATACTGGCATGTTTAGAACGATGCAACCTTCAGACAATAGGTATTTTAGATTACCTGCAGGAATATCCTAGTCAGTTTTCTATTTTTAAAGAAGCACAACAGATGAAGATGGGACAGAAAAGGAATGTTAAGGTATCATGAAGAAGAGACAGTGAGTCCGTTCTGATACTTGTATCAGGACGAGTAAAACAAAAGAGAAAGATTAGTCACATTAATCAGCGCAATAATCTTGGAAAGAGAATCATAGCAAAATGCACCTTTAAGAAATACAGTCTTTAAGAGTATTTAATCACAAGAAAGTAGTACATTTGTTATACGGATAAAATTAGTTGCTTGGTATTGTGGATGTAACAGGGATGTAATTGTTTGATTCCAAAATGAATCCAATTCGGATAGAATGAAAAATACTCACCAATGACTGTGTTGGCATCCATACCAAGTTGTTTCTTGTCTGGGGAGCAGAGGGATAGCTGCCCTTGCAGAAGCCTGTCTAAGGGCATGGAGATAGGTCTGTGGGTGAGAGGGGCTCGGGGCTGGAGGTGCTTCTCCACCCTTTGTTCCTTCCCTGACATGCCATCACCTCCTGTTCCTGCATCTGCATCATTCCTTTGGTCTGATATTGAAGCCACTGACTCTGATAATGCCATCTTGGTCTTCTTCCGTCCCTTTGCTGGAGCACTGGCTGTGCGTCGCAGGAGCTGAACACTGGTGGAACGTTTCTGAAGGCCACTGGAGTTTGTATCCACAGAGGATTTGGAGGAACGATTGAAAAAACCCCGAATACCTCGCAGCTGTTGACCCTGCGGTAAGAAGGACCAGATGGGAACAAAAAGGGAAAATAGATATTTAAAAAAGAAAGAGTGCTTGTTAGAAGTGCAGGGATTTTTCACGTACAGATAAAATTACTTTTACGGGCAGGTTAAAGTGTTCATTTTTCTGACAACAATGATAAGACACTGTATGTCATGCATTCAACGTTAATGAAATTTGCTGCAACTTGTAATTTGACATGCTTTTATACACTTTCCCTATAGATGGCACCCATAATCCTTAAATTAGCATGACAAAGACGATGCAAGAAGCTGTTGTGAAATATCATACATACTTACACAGCATATTGTTCCATCTTTGTTTACAATGAAGCAGTTGACAAAAAGTGACCTCATAAAGAAACTCTATGACTTTTTGTTTTGTCAAGCACAAACAAGTAACTGAAGATGAAGCTGAACACACCCTGCACTTTTGGATCATGCATTACTGATTCATGCATCCCCACACAGACCCTAGGACGTCGGGATACCTTGTTAGATCCTAGAAAGTGCATTATGGTAAAGCTGGGATTCAGGACTAGAGGACTCCACTAGAAGGACAAAGGAGTGAAGGATCATAGCTAATTCTGATTTTTCCCATCTACCGCCAAAATATAATCTCACTTGACACGAGACGCTAACAATGGAAATGCTACAACCAAAGAATGGACTAGACAGCTCTTACCTTTCCATAGACATCATGCACTGACACGTGGACAAAGATGGAAGCCTCAGTTAACCCCTCCAGGTAAACATGTCTGTAACCTGTTGTTAGAGAAAGTATATGAGTGACAGAGTGAGTGATAGAGCGATTCAAAGAAAGACAACAGCTCTGTCATCAGACTGACGGCTGTGACGGAGTTCCCTCGGGAGAGGGCAACAACAAAAATAACTTGACAAGCCACAGGTCCTTTTCCATGCAACTCAAACAAATCATGTTTAACTAGACACAAGACAAATGCACCCTCTGGCCAGAGCGCTGCAAAAGCCATGAAGGAAATTATGTGTTGAAGTGTCACTGAATCTCTGTATTTGAGTTAAATACAAGAACTGGTATTTTATTTTAAACTTGCACTGACAAACTGTGCCTGCTTGAAAATTCCCGTAATTCAAAAGAAAACAGCTCTTTTCGTCATATGGAACTGAAAATATTGTGGTGTCCATCACAAACCAGGCATCAGGCTGCTGAAGGAAACAGTCCTTTGACCAATAAAGTCCCGTCCAATTGGGTCATGGTCCCAGACAAGGAAGCGCACCAAAACCACCTCAGCCATATGAAGTGTAAAGGACAGCGTCTCTTCCCACACAGGATTAAAACCTGATGAAAACACACACACACACATATGCTGATCATAATTTATATGTAATTATATAAGGTAACAATAAGAAAAGAAAAGCTGGAGTAGTCAAATTAATCCGTTTTACAGGATAACTCCCGTTTATTGATTAAGGGATTCAGTCAGTGGTTTGACATTATGTCCAATAGATGTATGCATTCTAACCATTGTCATCAACAACCCGCGTCTGTTCCTTGCAACAGTCGACTGGAAGACCGATGATCTCCACTTCGACAAATGGATCAATGATCTGACGGAGAGAGAAGGCAATAAAATTTATTAACATTTTTTTTTACCTTTGTAAAGCATTTATAATAGTGCAAGTGTGAATGTTTGAGAGAGAGAAAGAGCGAGAGAGAGAGAGAGAGATGGCGTGTGTTGACCTCTCCACGATCTCCCAGCATTGAGTCGGGAGGTTTAGGCAACTGTTGTCCACTGATGATTTTGAGACTGAGCTGTTTCTTTGGGTATGCTGGAAGAGGGTCATCACTGAAGGGGTTAAAGGAGCCTGGAAGGAGTGAAAGAGAGTACCGGTAGCTTTGAATGTTGTCGGCACTCGTTCCTAAATCTGTTCTGCTCTGAATGTTCAGCTTGTTTCTGTATATTTATATACAAAGTGAGCAACAGATCCAAACACATTTCAGCATATCATATCAAAAACAGCAATACTTTCAAAACTAATATGATTTATAAAAATAAAGCTACACTTCTCCCTCCCTCATTAAACACGTAAGTGTATTCTGGGCATTCTATGTGTTTAACAGAGCACAAGATGCCTCCTATGTCAAGTATGTCAGAATGATAGTTCAAAAATGTTTTCTTCATACTTAGAATGAGCTGAATAAAGAACCAAGACTGGTTTACAAGACTATTTGTGATTGTTGAAAAAATTGAGATACAAAAGAAACATTATTTATTTTGCCTTTCGTTTAGGGTTTAATTCATGTTTCAATTTAAAAGTCACTCTTGATATTTACGCCATGCTTTCTCACTAAACAAGGATATCAAATATTGTATTTAATACAAGGCAGCAGCGGAAAACTTATTTCATCAAAATTTGTGTTTGCTCACCAGTAAAATCTATTTAAATACACATAAGCCCATTTGTCTTCAGGGCCTTGACACAATGAGATGCAGCCAATTCCATTATCTTGCATGACAACAACATTAAATTATTTCTTTCTTTCAGCTTAAGACATACCTGTGCTGTCTCTAAGTATAATTAAGGTCTTTTTTTAATAACTTCTTAAATCCATTTATCAGAATAAATACTTTCATATTGCATGTATGATGTTTCTATGAGCAAACATTTGTGGGTATACATTTGAGCTTGTGTGTGTCTTTGCACTCTATTCTTTGTAGTACCTTTACACATGGGAGGGGGCTTGAGGACGTAACCAATACCTCCATTGACCATGAACTTGGCTCTGTTAAGCTGCATCATCCTGCCCTCTGTCTGGTAATTCAGAGCAACTTAAAAAGAAAAAAGGAGAACATATAAACTTTATTTAATTCCTAGAAAAAGTATTTATATATACATATATATATAATATTTACAGTAAATGATTGAACCTTGACTTTCCGAAACGATCTCAACCTATTCTCAAACTTTAAATGGGTAAGAAGCCCGGCTCGCTGGCTTGGAGCCCGGGCGTGGAATGCGAGCCGCCTAGTGGGCCAATTTTGGTAAGCAGAACTGGCGCTGCGGGATGAGCTCAAAACAGAGCTGCACAAATGGAATAAATCACATCAACTCCATAGTCAGTATAGCCCGATCAATAATACTTATACTTTTGTAGCTCAGATTTTTCAATGTCTGCAGTAAGATATTTGAGATATTCTACAAATATGTTGTCACCAAAGTACTTTTCATCACGATCCTCTAAAATAACCATGATGTAGCTGCATCTCCATAAATAAACACCCACATTAAATATAGTATGCTAATGCCTATAGTGCAGTGCATCCACACACACACACACACACACATGCATACAAAAACAAGTATTGTACAGCTGGGATGCAGTTCACCATTAGCTATGGTTAGCTTCTATGCAAATGGCCACTGGCAAATTGCTTGATGACAGACATGTAAACGTGCAAGGGTACAGGGTACTGATGGGTAATAACTATTGGGTCAAGGACCTCCACAAGGGTCAAAGGTTTGGAGTGACAAGCAACTGTCTTACCCAATTGACAGCCCACGTTCCAGTAATACTGAGGGTTAAAATTGGACGAGTCAATGCGGTAGGCTGAGGGGTAAATCCGTGACAGCTGCCTTTGGTTAAAAGCCTGGAACGGTTCGGCTCTGTGACTGACCAGAGATTGGGCTCTGGTCTCACTGAATGACAGAACATCAACCAGAGTGCCTGAAGAGAAACACGAGTCAGACATGAAGCTATTGCACCTATTTGTTTGTAAGTGAGAGGGCGTCATACTGTTGGGTGTTTACCTTCATTCAAACATTCCTGTGAGGCAACTGAATTGGTGAACACCACCAGGTTTGACAGATCTCTGCTCAATTTCATCGTCTTCCTCTTCCTTCCACCTCTAAAATGATTGGCAAATGACAGAAGACAATTGCAGAACAAGAGAGAGGGAAGTGTGTAAGATCAGGTAAAGACATCACACAGGCAAAGCACGGAATATTACAATAGTGCCACAGGCTTAGCAGGCAAGAGAAGATTTTCCTCAGTGAGGCAGGTTGCAAACTGCCGGAAAGATCATCATCCCAAAAAAAGAAAACTAGAAAAGCACTCAGAGAGCGCAGACGTCCACCAATTAGCTCATTCCTGTTCATGAAGCACACAAAAATGGGCAGATACAAAAACAAATGAACCTGCTTTCCACAGCAAATCATCTTGACAAACCAAATACTGGCACTAGGGAGGGCTTTTTTGTTTGTTTGTTTGCTTGCTTGTTTGTTTGTGTGTTTGTTTTAAATTGTGTGTTTGTTTACTGGTTTGTTTGGAGAGTGAAGACAAGGGTGCTGCAATCTTCAGCATCTTCACTAGATGTCACTAAATCCTAAACACTGAACCTTCAAGCAGCATGTAAATCAGTTGAAATATTCTCTGTCAACTACATTAAATGTTGTTTACATGTTCAAATGAATTGACTTACTGAAATATATGTAATAATTGTGGATATAGATGCATACTAAATAAATGATCAAACAGTACTACCAGAGGAGAGGAATTAGAGTTACCAAACATACAAGCGTTTATTCCTGTGTGGTTAATATAGTCACTAAATAAATTATATTATTCCTCTTCTACCACTTGAATGTAAAAGCAAACCTGTAAAACGTGAATTTTATAGTATACAATAAACAGCAAGCTTAAGGAACAAAATGTAATTCATCCTTGGAGTTCTGTCTTTGGTCTCTAAAACTTCACAGTCACTTAGAAAATTATAATTGGTGAGAAACTAGTTTGTGTGTGTGTGTGTGTGTGGGGGGGGGGGGGGGGGGGGGGGGCTGTAGACTAATGGGCTTGAATTTCATTCTTTCATTCTTTTCCCCATAAAAAAGATGAAATGATTGCACAAGGAGCTTTGGTGCAACTCATGCCCTGGATTATTTTGTGCCTCCAGCAAATGCCGCCCAATAATGTAGATTATCAGAATTGTGGTGAGGCAGTACAAAGGTTACCTGTTGAACTGTCCTCCGGCTTCTTTCCCAGACTTCTCCAGGTCATCCTCCTCCTTGTCCACACTTTGGCATGTGAGCCTGGATTTGGAGTGCCTCTGGGCCACAGGAATATGCAAAAAGCAAAAATGAGAGCCTGTTGTTGAAACGTGTAGAAGATAAACCATATGATACCACACACACTTTAAGAGTTCCTTAAAAGGAAAGGCTGGTTGATTATATGCCAGTGTCATGTGTGTGTGTGCTGTTTTTGTAGTACTATTTTGAGTGTTTGTGCATGATGGTGGGTGTTCTAGGTGTAGCACATGTAATTATACCAAGTGAGTATTTGGTGATGTGTGCATTTGTTTCTGAGAGAAGCCACATTTATGGCTAAAGTGGAGTTACAAAGAGAATGATTATTTCAGTAATTACATGGTTTAGGACGTTTTCCAGGATATTCCATGTGCCCATGCATGTGCACACACACACACACACACCTACACACACATTGGAGGATGCATAATATGGAGAGAGGTAGGCATTAGAGAAAGAGGAGATGTGAGTGGGTAAACATAGGGGGACGTAGAGGAAGGAATTCACTGTAGGAAATAGCCAGCCTGAAAGAAATGAATTGATAGAGGGAAACTGGAACGATTATAACCACAGAGACACACTGATGCCTTCGTTTATTTCATACTGCAAAATGAATGTCCCAAACTGCTGGAAGTCAAAGACACACAGCACCTTAACAAGTATCAAAAAACCAGATTTAGATCTACACATTTCTCAGATATGGATAACATATGTGTTCACTGCACTGAGCTGTAGTGTGGAATAAAACTTTTAATTATAATATAAATAATGATTTTATGGGCATCTTCTATGCAGCATATAGAAATCAACAAGCTTTATTGCCTGATTTAAATATTTGATTAAAAAATAATTTCAAGAGACTTATCACACTTTAAATCTTTAAACAATACAATATTGGCAAATTAGTCCTCATCCTCTGTTTCATTTTAAAAATGTAGTGACCTTTAATCAGTAAATAGATCAACAGATATGACACATCTATTTGTCCTGTTGATGCTTGAATGAAACATGAATATATTTGCAAGTTAAATGAAGAAGAAGAAGAAGAAGAAACAGCATCGCTGAGCATAAAGACTCAACTCAAGTAAATAGCTAACTGTCTATATGTCTAAAGGTAGTACAGTCTAATCTGTTTCTGTGTACTGCTTCTTCCAAATTCAACTGTAAAACCATCTCGACGCCACCTATAGGATAGGTCAGTGGTCCTCCATCAAAAGGACTTGTAAATATTAAATATCATGTAATGTAATTAATATCATGTAAATAAACATGAGGGAAAACCTGACCCTCTGCTTTTTCCTTATGTTTTGCAGTGTTTCCCGCTCCTGACCCTTACAATGATGCTGCAGCAATTGTAATTTATCAATTTTTTTCATTAAGAAGAATACTGTTTTAAGGTGATGTGTTTACGAATAGAAATGACAAGCTAAATGTAAGAAATAGATAGTTAAAAATGTTTTACTATACATGGAAGAAAAGTGACAATTGTATGTGGTATAAAGAAGCAAAATATTTCATTACCAACTAACCTCAAGCCAAATTTATTCTAATTTTCCATTTCAGTCCAATCAATTAGGCAAATAAAAAGTATCCCCACTTCTCCTGATGCTCCTCACCTTCTGCTTTAGCGTTGTGATGAAGGATCTACTCTGAGATTTCTTCAAAACCCCTCTGGAGTTCTAGAGAGAGAAGGAGAATTCAGAGATTATAAATGTATTTTTATATGTGCGGACTGTGGGAATCTTAAATCCTTATTAGTCCTCAGAACATCGTATAAAAATAAAGCTCGGAATCCAGAGGGTCAGCCACTAAAGCAAAGCACAGCTGAGGAAGAAAGAAAAGACAAGACAATTAGCAGTGGAAAAAATGGGAGGGAGAGACAAAAACAAAAACCTTTACTGGTCCATTGAGTTGAAGGGAATCGCCAACAAAGCAGAAGTAAAAAAAAAAAAAAGGAATAGGAAAGCCTGATGCACAACACCCACTTCATAAAATGGCTGTCAGGAAACTGAAGCTGCTATAAATAGCACAGGAGACAAGCAGGAAAATTAAATATTAAGTAACACTGCAGATATTTAGTTTCTCAACACTTCACATCGACCACAGACTGGAAGAGTTGCTGGTTGCATGTCCATTTTTATGCGATCAGCATTTGACCTGTGAATGTTTGCAGTAACTAGTCTGCTCCCTCATTTTCTCCAAATCCCACTGTGACTAATGCCATGGCTGTCGTGTTATTCGACGTAACTCACACAGGTTACACCACAATGGCCTACTTTTACCCCCCCTCATCTGTTTAAGTGTATTATTCTTCTCATTATGCTGCTTTGCACATTGCGTCGGCTGGTACCTGCCGTAGGTTCTTCTGAAGGCCCTGATGCGTAGCCCGGAGCAGAGCTCGAATGCTGAAACTGTCACTGTCTTCCTTGTCTCCAATCCGAGACTCCTTTATCAGAGAATCCAACTTCTTTCGGATGTGAGACTCCACCTGGTGATGACCGTTGCCCTGTGTAAAAACAGAGAGGGATTATTCAGGCAGGGAAGGAGAAAGACACTTTCAATAAAAGTGCGAGGACTTGTATGTGGACAGGGGATGATGAAGGGTTGTGCTATCTTGGAGTAAATACATGCATTCTCACTAATCAAAGCACCTTAAACCAAGCAAGTCAGTATCAATTAACGTTTTGGCAACAGAACCAGAGTCAGACCTGCAGCCTTATATCAACAAGAACTACATTTATGTAAAGCAGTAGTTTAGGCGTGCAGGCACAGATTCCGATTTGTTCATTTTTAACAGGGGGGTGGCCAAATGAGAGCAGCCTACAAGCTGACGTAAATTTAAAAAAAGCCCCTTTTAAAAGCACTAAATGTTGTTTTCTGCATAAAACACAACAATCTTACAAAAAGTGACATGTTTGCCATATCACAATTCCAAATCACTCTCCAGGTGCTCAAACACCTCAATGGTTAACTGTTACCACTTCAATCAGGAAGTAAGCACCATAAAAAAGACCACAGGTAATGCAGACAATTTGATGCAGACAATCAAATCAAGTGTTCCATTGTAGTATGGGACAACGTGAGCTTTCATCATGCAGCCCCAGTCCAAATCTGCATCGCTGACCACCCACTATTTCTTGTGCAATACCTTCCACCTAACTCACCATTTCTGAACTCCATGGAAGAGTTCTTGTCGACATGGTGGTGGAAGGTAGGCCTATATGACCAGCAGCCATTTGGTGCCGGATATAAAAAAGGCATGGCATGAATTTCAGGCACTTAAGGTACTTCTTCAATGTCTGGCAAGGGAAGATATTGCCTGTGATGTGGATGAGGAGTTGTGGCAATACCCAGCTTTGTGTCAAGATGCTGCCGAATGATTTTTCATGCATTTATTTAATATATTTTTTTAATGCACATTTTTTCATCATTTTCTTTTTCAGTTTACCTTTTTTTGCGAGGACACGGTCTATATGTACTATTATTGTAATGTTAATTTGGTCACTGCTGGGAAAGCACTCTGTCTAAATAAGCTCAGTGGAAACCTGCCATCACCCTTCTGAAACTGCAATAATCATCCAAAGTGGCATCTGCAGCCTCATGCCTCCAGCTAAATTTGGAAGAATTATGCCATATTCGGTTACACAACTGAACCATCTGGACTCTTCTCCATGTTTTAATTGTGGTGAGGAGGACCCTGGCAATATTTTATCATATAATAAACAAACAGGATTAAAAGTTGTATTTAATAAAGTACATCAGCCAGTCAGCCTAAACAAGCAGCTGTGATTTAAGATCCTTTCTATACTTGCAACTTGATTTCCATAGCTGCACCATTAAGCATTGATTGTTCCACAACATTATTGCAATAATGATCAGTAATACTTTGCAAGTACCAACATTACAGCCTCATTCCTGAAGTCATTAGCATTGAGGGCAATATCATGAGGCTCCCATTATCAAACAGATGTTTGTGGTCCCTGTCAGTGGTCCCTGCCTGTTCTAACTGTGATGTATTGTTTTCTGAATATAATGTTGTTGTTGCCTTATTTTACATGAATTGATGATGGAAACGGGGGGGAAAGACACAGAATTGCATCCCAGACTGACATATGAATTGCAATAACAGTAAAATAATTACTAAAAACAAATAATTAAATGTATGTTTGGCTTTCAAATGAAAAGGTAGAGATAAACATGCAGAGAATTCCATGTTAAGTGTTTTCATTGACAAAAATATTTTAATTTATTGGATGATACATTGTATTACTTAAAATTATTCTTAGTGCTGTCCTGGTGTCAATATAAATTTAGAAAAACAAAAAATAAAGGCCCTGAGAGTTTCTTGAGGTGAATGTTATCAGATCTGGTTTGTCTTAGTTGAAAGGAAAATCAAAAATTCACTTATTTCTAAACATAAAATAAATTTAGCACAGATTGGAACCGCAGGTCTTAGGGCGACATTAAGATTTTATTTTATAAAAATAGTTTGCAATTTCATGTCCGTGCATTTTAGCATTAACATAACATCCATAGTAACATTTCTTCATCTTACATTGCTGCTCTTAAACTTGAAGTCATCCTCAATTTCATCAGCGCTGTCATCATCAGACACCTCGCCTTCCTCGGCATCCGCAGAAAGATAGGCAGGCAGACGCTTCCCCTGCACAAAGAGATGGCCGAAAGCAAGATGAGAGCAGAGTCACAAACTCCATCTTATGTAAAGCACAAATGCTTTTATTTATGTAGGCGTAAGCCCACACATGCTGTACAAAACAAAGAGCACAGTAGAACGCATGTTTCCCTCAGACATGCGCTGTACAAAAAATGTATGTAGTAAAATTCCCACAAAGGGGGCCCGACTGTTCCACGCCCAAAATAATACAATATTCTACTAAACAACTAAAATAAATAAACAGTTTGCCAGCCCCGTCTGAGCCATCGGGCTGCGTTTGTTTGTATGAATCCCTGTATTTCTGAGTGTGTTCTCTGCGTTTAATCCAGTGACCTAGTTTAATCCTCTCTTTCTCTTCATCCTTCTTTTGATCTGTTTACGGTTATTAATTAGCTGCCTTGAGGAACCCCTCCCACTCCCTATCCTCAGAACAGCAGCTCACGTGAAGTATATTTTGGATAGATATTAAGCTTTCTACTTTCTTCCTTGAAATACAAGGAAGTGAAACTGTCTGGTGCGGGTTGATTTACAAGTGAATTAAATGGGTGATATTTACGTAAAATTTAAAAAGAATTAGTCGGGTCATGTGTTTCTTACTTTGATGAGTATCTTGCCCTGCAGGCTGTGAGGACTGGGAAGAGTTTTGGAGTCTCCACTCAGGACATTTCTAACATCCAGTTTGTCTCCAAAGATTTCTCGCAGGTACTGAGAGATCTTCTTCTGCTGCTGAATGCTACAGTGGTTCTCTACGGACAGGATTACTGGGTACCTGAAAGAAAAGAAAAGAGCCTTCAAAATACATTTTCTGCTTTCTCCAATTTGTAATAAAACTAAAACTAAAACCCATTTGTTTGTATTTATGTTTTGGTTTTATCAGACTTCTCTTTTATGACTTTGATCAGGTTTTATCCTGTTTAACATAAGTTTTAAATGTAGAACTTGTTATTCGTGAGTTTTGTCCTAATATGAATTTTAGGAGAAAACAGTTTGACACTTTAGAAAATCCCCTTGTTATTTTCCTAGCTCAGAATTTGATGAGCTGATTGATATCTCTCTTATCTGTTTTGTTCCCTTTGTAGAAAAACAATCATGTGTGACTTTGTGGTTTATGCTGAGCTGAGATTACAAGAGTCTCAAGCTTCTGCTTGACTCTGACAGACAGATATCAGGTTTATATTTGAGGTCACATTATGACCAACTATAAGCATATTTACCAAAACGCTACTAATTAAAAAAAAATGTTAGATTATCTGTAAAAAAAATAAATATTGAAAGCAATGCTGAAAAAATCAAGAAAGACTATATGCATGATCTTCCTATTTTTAGAGAAAATTTAAGAAGTTCATTGCCAAATGTTTATACGCCTTACAATAATTCCGATCTATTCTCATACTCTCCGTACCATTAAATCAATTAACGGCGTTAAAATGCAGGCACTGCAATTATAAAGCTTTCCAATAGAAACTGGGCCAATATGGCAGCAGGAAGCAGAGTCGGCCGCCACTTCTTTTAGGTATATGGTTGGACCGAGTAGACAAAAAAAGAGCAACTCCTCGGGGAGCCAGAAGAAACACTGCTAAGCAGATGGCTCAATAATGGGCGCTAATTACTGCCAGGAATCACAGAGTTCTGTGAAAAACACAAACCTGGCTGAGTCAGTGCTGTAACTTTCTTGTTAAAGCTTGCAGATAAACCTTACACATCATTTTATTAAGCATCCAGAAATTATATTTCAATAGTTATATGCTTTCCAGAAAGGAAAGTGAAATACATTTTTGTATTTGAAGCCATTTCCTGCCAGTACAATACCTATAGGACAGAGGCAATGTCAGAACCATTTGGATGCTACGAGGAGCTTTGACTCACTGGTTATTTATGAAGGCATGTTTATTGATGGTCTCTATGACAAACTTGAAAGGTATCTTAGAAGTCAAAGTGTAGCCATGCTGAACCATCGGCTCGCCATCAGGACCATCCCAACAGTCCACTGTAGGGGGAAAAAAATAAACGGGAGACGTGATGCATGATTTAAACACTGCTTCAGCTTTCAATACAGGTTCATTTATTTGGGATTAATGTCACAGCTCTTATGCAGAACTGTTTCACATTTTGAGTATTTGGTGGAATTATTCTGGGTGTGAATAAAAGGTTTGTTCAAGCATTAATAAGTTCAAGATTGCGCTCCATCGTAGGGGATTTCTTCCAGCGTTGCTACAACTGAGAGGTCTGTTTTAAATGTTATCAAACATAAACACAGCAAAATGGACACTGGCATTTTAACATTGAATGCAAATTAAATAATGTTCCAATTGCTTCAGTATAACAGCCATTATGATCTTGAAAATGTGATGTTTTATTCCACTTTCGCTCAAAATAAATATCCATGGAATAAGGCAAAAGTGAAACTGACCTTTTAGGAACTCGTGATGACCAGTTGGATAAACTACACTAAAATCATGTATGTTAAACTTAACACATAGTCAGACAAGCATAGTGTAGCATCCGTATTTAATGTGTACACTTACCTTCTACGCAGCGGCAGCCAGACTGCAGCACCCAGGCATACATGTCGGTTTTGGAGTGGGAGAGCAGTTGGTCTCCAGTCAGGTATGTGTTGTGAGAGGAGGCTATGAAGTAGTTACACAGAGGCTGCTCCATGTCTTGATTCACCTCATTGTGCAAAGGGTTGAAGATGTCACATGATGGACTGCGCATGAAGTTTGTAAATCCTGTTGAGAAATACAAATGTAAAATGGAAGGTTATTTCAAATCTTCAGTTGTAAACAGCACTACTACTACTGCTACTACTAAGTACTGCTACTAGTACTGTAGTGGTGTTATTTTGTGATGAACACTGCATTCTGTCAGGATTTTGCTTAAAGTCTAAATTAAGATTTGTCCCTTTTTGAAAATACATTCAAAGATGGCCTGACTTCAGTTGCTGAGGTGTCAGTTGTTCTGCTCCATATGCTGTAATAATATATATTACCTGTGCAGCATGTAGACATGCAATGTCAAAGTCATGGCATCACTGCTAAATTAGTAGAACACTGTATGACAAGAATCATATATAATGCACTGCATACTATAACCATGTAGATACAAAAGACCAAACAGGCTACTATAGGTTAGAACTCATTACATGGTGAGATGTGCATGTGAATCTGTTTGTACAGTTCTGTCGCATCGCTGTACAACACGGTGAAACGTGTGCATTTCTGGCCCCGCAGACTGGCCTGATCAGTCAGACACACAGCCTTCATGCCTCTAAACGCAAGATTCGTCTCACCCCTCCTCGCTTTCTCATTTAGTCTTTCCATACTCACTGCTCTCATTTCAGTTATATTCCCACTGCCCTCATTCTGACTTCCTCTATAATCATCACTCCTTTTTCCCTAAACTCAACCTTCTCACATAAAGAATGCCTGATCCAAAAACAAAATCCAAAACGTTCATGGTTGTCTTTTCAACCAATTAATGTATTTAACATTTTACCATTAAGAGTAAAAACAATGGTTGTTTTAACCATTTTTTACAATTGTCTTTCATTTGAAATCAAAATCTATGAATGTACACGTGTGTGTACCGGTATTTGTTTTTGCCTCTATTAGACAGAGTTTGTGAGATTGTGACAGGAAATAGGGAGACAGAATTGGTGTGTGACATAAGGCAATGGGTCATGAATCGAGGCCACAGGCACCTCGGAGTCTATCAATGTGAGACAACGGCCTACAATGTTGACAGCACACAAAGATTACACATTTGTGTTCATTCAGTCCTGAGCAGCGAGTGAAATCGCGGGAAAATTCACCCACTCTGAAAGCCATTTCTGAAATAACAGGTCTCTTCTGCTACCACTTTCTCATTATCTATTGAACGATCATGATGTATAAATCACTCAGAACAGAGTGTCCATTATTCATGTGGATTCTGGCTTGCACCCACCACACTTACTAACCCACTGCATACCCAACGGTCTGAATTATCTGGCAATGGGTCGCCTACTTTTAAAGTGGTAGCGTGATCTCAGGGTGGGACCGTGACAAAGTGCTTCCTTTCTGTGTTTTTCATAATAAAATATAGGCAATGAAAAAGCGCCTGCAACATCAGCATTCAACATAGGGAGCTCCAGCCCGTCCAGAAATGGTTTCATCCAGTGTGCTAGATGAAGGTACTGTATACAATTCTGTATTTTGCATATCATTTATCATTAAGTGTTTACAATGTCTAATAATCAAACCAATCTTTTATTCGACGCTTAACGAATGAGAACTCTAAAGGGTATAAACTAATACTTCCTGCTCTTGATATCTGTTCTTTAGAGGACAAGAGACAAACTAACAAATTAATCATGTTGTTTGCAATGTCAGCTACAAGGAGGGATAAGATCTGAGCTCAAGATGAAAAGACGGGCAGGGGGGGTGGGGTGAAAATAGAAGTATTATGAAAGAGGAAATAAATAAAATAGAGGAAAGAAGAAAGCTACCTTCAATTCCCATGACGCCTCTTTGTTTATTCTCATCAGACACTTCGAACTTGTTGATGATTTCTGCAATATACTCTGGAGTCACATCGGTCATCTATTAAAAAAGAAGATGGTTTTTAGCGTATACACTGTTTATTCCTTTCGAGACTAGACAATAGCAAATATATTCTGGAATAAAGGTTAAGTGAAGTTTGGATGATTTCCAATTTCTATAAAACATTTATGTTGCCATTATTTTAATCAGAATACTTCCATAATACCAATGCACCATTTTAAACAAGCAGCATATTCTGAGAAGTACATCTCATCCGCGTAGTGCAGTGTGTCAGAAAAGCGCACCCCTGAGACCAAAACCATGTTAGAAGAGAGAGACAAGCTTAGCGTAGCAGACGCCTCTGGGCAGACAGCTGAGACAGAGGGAGTAACCTGTGCTGTGTTAAACATCACCAGCTGAGCATATTAGTGGCTCTCATTTAAAAGACGTGGGACGCCTAACCTTCTGCTCATCGTGCAGGAAGTTGGCCAGCTCCTCCGCTGTCAGATGGTCCTTCCTGTCACTGTACGCCATCATCAGCAGGAATAGGTCCCGCCTCAGAGACATCATCTTATAGAATACAGAGAACTCCTCGTACGTCAGGGAGCCCTGCTGGTCATCTGTGTCTGCTTCCTGTAAGTGGAAAACATATCATCTTTGTAATAAATTGTGCTCAATCCAACATCCGCCATTTTTACTTTGAAAAAGAACATCTGACTCTGATGACATGGAAGAAAACAGCTTGTAGTTTTTGCTTGAGAAGTCCTGGAAGAAAATAAATCTCAACAATCTTCCCCATAGGGTTCCATTATAAATGGCATTTGGCAATACTTAACCTAATCCAGATAATATATATATAGTTTATTTTAGCAGCTGAGACGTTATTCCAGCATAATTGACATTTTCTCTGAGCTTAATTTATTTGGAGGCTCGACTGTTTGTCCCCTCATTCCGTGAGCCGCACTAATAGCTGTTTATGGGATAGGCCAGATCAATCATCAAACATAATTCAGTCTGATCATCAGGCTGTAACATACGGTGCAAAAGCTTTACTCAATTCATGTGGTCAGATTTTTTTTTCCTCCATCAAATCATCATTTGTTTTCACACTAATGCAAATTCACAAACAAGCCGACACTGTTCCAGTCTACATGACAAACACATTCCCTCTGCAGGCAGTACGTTCCCTCCCTGACTTCACAACTAACTTCATATTGCCTGAGGACACACACACACAGCTTGCTGCTTGTTCAATGCTGTCGCCACACTCAACTTGTGGGGGCCTAGAATCTTATACCTTAATCTCACAGGGGTCCATTCGGCCCTAAATAATAATCTAATAATGCCAGCTAATGCCTCCTTAACGCCCCCGTAATGAGCTCACAATGTGTACTGGGGACTCAGTCATAAAGACAATCTGCACACAACACTTATACACACTGGTGGGCATAATGAAAAGCGCTCTCACTTTTAGTAAACTACTCTATTTCATCTTTTTCCTCTAAAAGTGTCTCTCTCCAGCATTGTAATATTCAACTATTTCCTTCATGCTTATTTAATTTACACAAATTCAAATTAACATGAAAAAATGCAGCAGCAATGCAATGTCAGTGAACCAACATATTTATGCAAGATGTGGATCCCATGTTCCAACCTGAAACATCTGCTTGACCTTCCGGCGTGGTAGGTTGACGTTCAGTTTGTGCAGCAGTTGGTAGATCTCGTCAATGTTCAGGAACCCATCTCCATTTTTATCTGCCTCCTCGAAAGTCTGCTTCAGCCACGTCTCACACACATTAAGGGAAAATCATGAATTTGAGCTCAATATAATACTACATTTAATGCATCTTTATGTTTAAAGGATATTGGTCGTGTGTACGCTGCCGTTTAGCCAGGGAATCCTCATCGCTGATGCCAGCCATCAGGTACCGAAGACCAGTTATCCAGGTTCTGGCTTCTTCTTTGTTTGATGTCACCAGGTCAAGGGACTCCATGTGGTTTCCATGGTACACTGTGAAACAGCAGGCCGGGTCGAAGCTGCCGTCTGCATGGCGATGGAAGATGTCCGACTGACCACCCTCTGTCACTTTGTACAGTGAATCGATGGTAACTGACAGAGCCAGCAGTGAGACGGGGAATAAATGACAGTTTGATTATTAGTGTAATGTTTTTGGATAGCATTTGCTAAAATCTTCAATGGCTTGGTCATCTGATCCTGTTTAATTTTGTCACAGTCAAAAGTGCGAAACAATATTGTTGTAAAAACAAATATGGACTAACAGCTGCTTCATCCTTCAGTTCTACATGACAATTGTGTAACAACCGAAAAAAATGAAACAGAAAGAACAAATATTCACAACGTTTTGAGAAATAAAATGATGTATGCTCTTCACTTTTTGATTTTTGATTGGAGGATAAACTTGGTAATCAATTTATTTATTTATTTTATCACGGAACAGAATCTCGCTCCAGGAATTTAACAAAAAAAGGCCTTTTAATACATAAAATGTACCACCAGGAAAGAGGCTATGCTTTCATCGAGGTCTGTCTGTCTGTACGAGAATATGTGATCCGTGTTCTAGTATTAAATGGTACATGTGTGGTTGCACGTATGTGAGTCAAAGCATACTCACTCTTGGCCTTCTCACTCTTGCGTGAGGGCCTCCAGCGAATGCAGGAGCGATGCTCATCCAGGTAGAAGAGTCTCACTAGCCCTTTGGATGCCGCCTTCAGCTTTACCATCTGTGTGCCGGACTGCATTACACTCATGCATCGCTCCACTACAGAGGAGAAACAGCAAACACACAAAAACTGAGGTCAGCGGAGCACTGAATAAAGACACAAAGGGAACAGGTGCCTGGCTTCATTCGTCTTCTCTCAGGAAGGAGCCAGGGAAAGAGTCACAGTGTCAAACAATTAGGATCGCAGCCAGCAACTGGCATGGGTCAAAGTCAAAACTGCAACAGAGATGCTACTGTGTGAACACACAGGGCTGCTTCTCTGTCATCGCCCGGAAAGCAATGGAGAAAGGGAGGAAAGGGAGAGCTTATGAGAGGAGACAGAGTTAATGTGTGTCCCTCTGTGAGCGTTTTACAGCGAGGTCTGCAGGCGGTTGCAGAAGAATCATCTGCATCATGCACAGGAAAGAAAATATTCAGCATAAATTTGTTATTCTATATTAAGAAAACTAAAGCTCAACCTCACTTGACAAGTAAAATAAGCAAAGAAAGAAAAGGGAGGTGTAATAAAAGGTGTAAATTGTTGCAGCAGTGGATAATGAGCATGTGTTCCACAAGAAGCAAAGGTTAAAGAGAAACAAGAATTTTCAAAAGACTTATCAAGCGACTGATTGAACTGAACTTCAGAACTGGATGTAGCACTCGTCCAGCACTTGAGCCATTCTACATTGGATTAAAAAAGGATGAACAGATGCAAATTTAGAATTCAGGCTCTAGTTTTTTATTTATTTTTGTTTTGTTTTTGGAGTTTTATCCAAGACTTTATCACCATGAATTTAACACATAACAGTACTAATGACTGTTGACAGAAAATCATACTTAGTTTAGTTATGACAAAAATACACATGCATTTCTTTTATTATTTTAGGCAAGTGCATCTTTTATCTAGAATATATAA